>NC_135448.1:10936108-11036108 GCF_051991255.1 Vanacampus margaritifer | reverse complement strand
TAATTAATATTATTTATTAAATATTTCATACAGATAAAAAGAAATATATACACAAGAATGCAGGATGCCCAGTGGAGGACAATGTGGTGCTTTTCTTATTTTATAAACTATATATATTTTAAATATAACAGTACGTCCGTCCGTGATTCTTCTGAATCAGAATCAAAATCAGATCAGCCATTATTGGAGAGTTACAATTGTTTTAGATTATTTCGTTGGTTAGTTTTTATTTTGTTTTGAGTATTGTTTTTTTAAATTCAATTAGTTTTAATTAGCTCTTGGAGTGGGTTTAGTTAGTTGTGTGTTTTACGTTTTTATTAGCTTTAGTATTAGTTTTAGTTTTTTTCATATATAGAGTATTTGTTGAGTGAAAGATGAAAAAAGTCACAATAAGTATTGTGTAATAAATTAAACTACAATTCCCAAATGACTGTTTGACTTTTATAAGTAATAATGAAATATTTAAAGTAAACACAGAAAGCTAATGTATGAAATGAATTGACAAATTTTCGCTAATATTATATTTAATTTTAGTTAGTTTTATAAACATAAAATGTTTCAGTTGATTTTTGTTGTTTATGCACTCTTATTTTTTTTAAATTTTATTTTGTTAATAAAAATGTTTTTTCAATTGTATTATACAATACAACAAAATTCGAGGATGTGACTCCTTTGGGCCTATATGCATAAATAGAAGAAGAAAAATAAACTACAAAAATAAGATTTGTCCAGTAAGGGCTGCAGAAGATGATTGCGCATGTGAGGAAATGTGTTTGGCACATTGTGGTCAGGCACAAGTGCATTGTGGGATCAATGTCCACACCTCATCCTAAATTATTCATCCTGTCAGCTGGCCTGCCCGCCATCTTCCCCGTAAAGCGCTGACTGAGAGCTTCATCCTCACAAGCCCAACCATCCCCACGGATACCCCCTCTTCATCCCTCCTCCTCCTCCTCAGCCATCACTTCCTGCTCTCTCTCCCCCTCGTTATCTCCACTGTCATTCGCTCATTTGCGACCTCACTCCTCGCGTGCCTCCCGAACTTGTCCCGGCTTTTCATCCGTCTTCCGCTCGCATTCTTCACTGTCTTCTCATTAGAACTCCACTCCCACGGATTCACTTTCTAATTCTTCCCTTGTATTCAGACTTGCCCAATCACTACCCACTCTTGACAACCCCCCCCCCCCCCCTAGGTAAGGCCATGATGCTGCTGACTAAGATTATAATGCATTGGCTTTGTATGATGTTTGTTTGTGGCTGTGAGGCCTTGGAAGACCGCCATAGTGATCTCCCAGAGGTTGAGAGTGTGTCCATTCATCCTTATGCGTATGCATGCGTGCACATGATCAACTCTGAGAGCCCCCGTGTGTGTGTGTTGCGTGTGTGATTCGGTAATTGTGACATGCCTCATACATCATAGCTCGAGCCAGTTTGATTACAAGCACAGGGGCCCGGTGATTAATTGTTGGATTCAGCTTCCTCGCCCGAGTTGTGACACTCGGTCACAGAGCATCTGTACTGACACCCCCTGCACAACCCTACACACGCACACACCTTGTATACCCCCTGCCTTCCCCCTCAAATCCACCCCAACACCTTCTCTCCTCTTCTTCTGTCCAACACTCACTCTAGCTTTCCCTTTGTTTCCTCACCCTTGCCTTACCCCAAGCATCCATCGCAAAAATGGTAAAAGTTACCTTCACCTTTGCAGCCCCCATCCCTCATCCCCTCCTAACCTTTCCTTTTCAAGCCGTCTGGGCAACCCTCAGCTTCTTATTAAATCTATCCTCACACTTTTGACCTTCTCACCTTTAGCTTTACTCCCCAGCAAGCTAAAACAAGCCCTTCCGTTACATTGTACAACTCTATGCCTAATTGTGCAGCTCTTCCATCCATTTTCTACACAGTAGAAAGCCAATCACTGCTCACTACACCCGGGACTGGTCACCAGCAAATTGCAGGGCAATTGTGAAGAGGGCAATGAGTGACTCCAAACAAAAACAATATTTTAAGTGCAATATATTAGAGATCAATACAGCCGTAAATAATTGCACCCTACAAAATAAATCAACTTTATGAACCCTAGTAAGGAAGGATTGAGAATGTTAAAACCCATTTTGCATCGTTGTACCTCTCACACACATTTTAAAAGAGCTTTAACTAGGGATGTCAATATTGGTGCGTTAATTTAAAGTTCCTTTAATGCCACAAAAAAAAATTTAACGCACGATTAATGACCGCCCCTTACTTGGAAAGCCTGTATTGGGGGAATTCCAATTGCAACGCAGCAGGCATGTCCACGTCCAAATTTAGCAGTAATACATTTAATAATAATGCATATTTTTGTGGATACTGGGGGCAAGTTGTATTTTACCATTTGGAAAATGTGCAGAATTTCACAAGTTACTTCATTAAAGATTAAATAGCTCTTAATATGAAAAGAAAAAAGCACTGAGCTGTCACCAGCGTCTTACAAATGCAATGATACCATCTAGTGGCAGAAAAAAGACAACACAAATCAATATCAGTACATCTTTTTCATTAGAACTCAATTGTATGAATTGTTATGAAATTACTGTACCAATGACTAAAAGATTTACCCACATTTATATTAGTTCAACATTTTTCCCACTTTTATGTTTACAAGCGTATAAAAATTTAAAGAAAAAAGTAATCATTGTACATTTTATTGTACATTTAGAACACGTGAAAATTTCACATAATCGTGAGTCAACTATTGAAGTCATTTGATTAATTCCGATTAGACATTTTAATCGTCTGACACCTCTAGTTTAAACTCATTAAAACACGCTTTTAAAAGTACGGCTTAGTTGGCGCATGGTCTCACACTCTCGCTCGCACAGTTCTCCAAATAAGAGGCAAAGTGTGCTTGCCTCAAGCTGTTTAACTGTCACTCCCAGAAGAAGATTCGCATAAGTCTGCCACATAAAACAAAAGATAATTAAAGTAGTCTATTAGAACGCCATGTAATTTAAACTAATGAAAGTCCACTAGCTTAATACTAACATGTAATGCAAACTTGGCATAGATAATATGGTAATTATGAAAATTGAAAAAACAGCTACTTTAGCATGCAACCAGAAAATGCAATATAGCAATACTCACAAACCTACCGCTGGCCTTGTACTTTCAAAATTGTCACTTTTCAGAAGACCCCCAAAATAGCATTTTTGTTCAACCATTAACATTAAATCATCAAAAAGAGCAAGCTAGTTGCGCACATAAATTTGGTCATAAATATGTATTTAAAAAAAACGATATAAATAAATAAAACACCCATATGTATAGACTGACTGAAAAATACAATAATTTTACCAAATTGTGACTTCTGAGGTTTCGGCCCGACGCCAGCGATATAGTCTCTTCGCTCAATGTTTATTACTGCATCTTAGTAGGGGACCTTCTCTGCCTGCTCTTCTTGCTCTTAATTACACTTCATGTACATACAATCAGTGCTTCCTGGCATGTTGTGACAGGAAGGCAACTTTAAATTTAGGCTTTCCTCTTCAGTTTACCGGTCTTTATTAACATATAAAAAAGATCACCACAAACATATTTTTATGTTGTTCTTGTTGTTCATGCTATTTTTAAAAAACATTTTTTATTGGATCTCCTTCCAATATCCAGGTGTACCTCGCAGTGTTCTCAGTCCTGAGAGAACCCCAAATTGGTCGGTCCAGATAGTAGATGAGCTCCAGCTGACACCAGGCCAGCTTAACCGAGCAAACTGAGAAGTGCAGGTGTCACATTGCCATGGTAGTCACTAACCCAATTACACCTGGAACACGGGGGACACACCCTCAACTGCGTAAACAACATGACTACAAACACACACAAGATTTGAGTGAAAGAGCATCAAAGGGCAGCAAAAAAAAGAGGACAAACACAGATAGCTTCTCAGCACTCAGTGTGTGCGTGTGTGTTCTAATAGCGTTTAATGCCCAGACTAATGGTTTCAGTAGGGATTCCTTGTGTGGAGTCTGAGTAGAGGCTTGGGCTGAGTGCTGGCAGGCAATCCCTCATCCTGATACCACATGGAGCCGAGAGCCAGGGGAGCGTCCAAGCTCTATGCTGGCTTTCTCACTGATGCGCTGCCTTCCGTTTCTGACTGACTCTCATCCCCCACGTGTCTTTATCACACTACAGTAGTCTTCTTATCTTACTTATGCACGTCAAGTTTGTCCTCATGCCTTAGCCGTAAATGACAAAGGAAAATCTGTCAAGCTTTTAGTTTGTTTTCCGTTAAAGATTTAACCTAGTAAAAAAAAAAAATTGTTACTACAATAAACATGTGGCTGGTGAGTCACACCTGGTTGCACAAAGTAAAACCTATCATCCACAAATTGGTCCCTAGCACTCAAAAGACACTTTATCGGATCTTATGAGGCATCACCGACTGGTATCATCTCACTAACGTCCCTCTGTCGCCTCACATTTCCGCTGCTCATGTCTGAGAAGCGTCTCGTCGGGCCTGAGTGGCGTCGGACCATGCTAACCAGCGTGACGCTATCGGAAGCTAATAAATCATCTGTGGGCTTTTTTTTTTGCAGATTTATTTGGACTGTAATGAAGACGCGATGGGCTCGGGGCTGTACCCGGCGGCGACTGGGTGACACTGATGAATGGCTGAAGGTGCGCTCACTGCAGTCAGGCAGGAGAGAGATGACTGTCAGCTTGCTGCACTGCACTGTGGATGTATGAGTGTGCATGCCATAAGGTAGGCATCTAAATGTAATTATTATTATTGCATTAGGGCAAAAAAAAAGTGGTCACCCTTATGTTTGTAATCAGTTCTGTCAATAAGAGATGTGTATAATTCTGTTACTCTAGTACAGGGGGCTGCAACCTGCGGCTCTGGGGCCACATGTGGCTCTTTAGTACCTCTCCTGCGGCTGCCTGTGGAGCTAAAAAAGAAAAAGTACGAATTAATATTTTTTAATCTATATTTACTTTTTTTTTTTTTTTAGATGAAACATTCTTTAAAATAATTACTGATTTAGATAAATATAAATAAATAATTAAATATTAAAAAATGTCAGAGTATATGTAAGTTGCCAGAAAAAGGTGACAAAAACATTAAAAATAGATGAAAAAAACGAAAAATTTCCCTTTTTTTAAAAAAAAGACAGGAAAGAAAATGTCCAGAAACAAAAGAAGAAATCCCCCAAATTACCATAAATTTGCCCAAAATGTCTGAAAATTTATTGCAAAAAAGGCAGAAAAAAAAAAAAAGGAAGGAGGCAGAAAATTACCATAATATATCCATAAAAATTGTGAAAAATGTCAAAAATTTTACAGAAAGGCAGAAAAGTACAAATGTCTGAAAAAGTAAGTCTGAAAAATTACCGCAAAAAAAAAAAAACAACAACCAAAAAATGGAAGACAAAGGGTAGAAGAAAATGATTCTCAAAGTATTGGTTGCTGCATATTTTCTGTTATGGTGCAGCTCTAATTAACTCTTGGGCTTTTTTTTGGCAACCTCTATAGTATGTGACACAAGTGTAGCTCCTACTTTTTAATGTTTCAGGTGTGGACATTTGAGTGTCTGTGTTTTTGTTTTTTTTTTTTTTTAGTAAAGGAGTCTTAACAGTTGTTCTACTTTTACCAGTTGCCACCTCTGTTAAAATAACTTTTTATATAGAATCTCATTAGATTGTTCTGGTGTATTTAATGACGTGACCAGTATGTTTATAACGTTTCCACGCATCTTCCCATCAATCCCTCTTATTTATTGCCACTGTTTGTACACAGTGAGAACCCACCATGAGTTGTCTCCTCTATGGCTGGCACACACAGCGATAGGACCGATAGCGCACTGGTCCCTTACGTGTGCTACCATACTTACCCTTCCTTCCATCTTCATCACTTCCTCTCACACACTTTGTTACACTCCTTCACTCTACCTCTCCGCCCAATTCCTACTCCCTCGCAAAGCTGTCTGTCACTTACCGACTGCACAAATCTTTATTACATTCTCTTAAACAGTTGGCTTGCACTTTCTTTTAACATGTCTAGCTTCACAAGGGGATATCCCCTCCGGGTGTGTGTTGTCATTTTATGGGTGACAAAAGCACGCTCATGCGTTTGTACACCGCCGCCGGTTAATTAGAGCTCAAAGCACTCCTCTCTCCTAACGAATTGGGGGGGGTAATTAAAGAGCCTCTGGATTCGGGCGTGTTTGTGAGTTGTTTCTAATTAAGCCCCAGCGAGCTGATTTAGCCAATTAGCTAACGACTCAACGTCGGGCACCAAAGCATTCCAACCTCATCGGAACACAGGAAGTTACAGTGTTCCCACATGTCCCTGGCAACGCTCTCATTTCCTCAAGCATTAATCACCAGAGTTACAACTGTCATGATTGTGACAGAGGCAGGAGAGGAGGGTGATGAGGTGACACTGTAACCTTCAGTGAAAATGTGGGATGCTCGTTATCATCGTGCTCTCGTTGAATGATGAATGTTGAAGACTGCAGGTCATATCAGCTAATTGAGGCTAAGTTCATTGTCGAATCAGTTCAGATATACTTTTACATACTACCCTTCGAGTGGCTGACTCGGGGGTCGGCAACCTTTCCTGTCCAAAGAGACAATTTAGGCCAAATAAACAACCAAAGATCTTTCTGGTGCCGCAAAACATTTGAAGATTGTGATGAAAGAAACAGTGTGTTAGTGTTAGTCAAATGTACTGAAGGCCCAAGAGCTAATTAGATCAGCACCTGCCACCAGATCAGAAAAATAGGCAGCATCCAATAAGTTTGTTCTACCTTTTATCTTCCATTTTAGGATTTATTTTTCAAATTTTTCATGCTTAGTTTTTCATATACTTTTTGACTTTTCTACCTAACTATCAAATTTGACGTTATTGGCAATTTTGTGGACAATTTTGTGGACAATTTATGGTAATATGGGAGATTTCTTCTTTTGTTTTGGGACATTTATGGTTACTTTTATAACATTTTCTTTCCTGCCTTTTCTTAAATCCCTTATCTGATTTTATAATTTATACAAATGTATTTATTTTGCAATGTAGTGGGCATTTTATCGTTATTTTCAGGATTTCTTCTTTTGTTTTGGGACATTTTATATTTGCTTTTTAAATATTGTACTTTCTGTATTTTATTTAATAAATTTTCTGACGTTTTTTTTATTTTTCGCAATTCCAAATACTTTTTATGGTAATTTTTTTGGCTTCTTTTGTTTTTGGATGGATAATGGTTACTTTTTTTGCCATTTTTAAAAAACTTTTTAATCCACCTTTTGTCTCTCTTTTTCTGTTAACTTAAAATTTTGGACTATTTGACAGAGTATTCATTTTTTTATTGAAATAATTATTTCATTAAATTAATATTTTATCTAAGAAAAAGAAAAAGAAATATGTAAAAAAAAAAAGTATTTATACTTATACTTATAATTGTCTAATTGTTTTAGAGATCTTCAGGGAGCCACAGGAAGGGGACTAAAGAGCCACAGGTTGCAGACCCCTGGACTAACTAAAGTGGAAAAAGAACCAGCATGAAGGTAGGTTCTCTACCATTACCAAGTCAATACCGTTTATTTCAGGTACTTGTCAGGAGCGGGATTAGAACCCACACCTCCATTTGGAGACAATCACGAAGCATCTAAGAGAGGATTTATCACAGATTAAATGTTGATCGGCCTCCCTTATGCTGATTTCTCTCATATCATTGATAACTCAACCTCCAAGCGAATCTGATCCACATTCATTTCCGCACGGCTTTATCCACTAAATAAGATCCTCCTATCCATCATTGAATAGTGTGACAGCTTGCATTAGAGCTGGAGAGGGAGATGGGCAAAAGATACTTGAATGTGAATGTTTGCCTTTGGAGGAGGATACGCGCGATGCGCACGGCGACATGGCCGCATGCCTTCAGATGATAGTTAAGAGAGGAAGAAGAAAATACTATCTAGAGCTGAGTACTGTTGCCATCTCTGACAGATGTGTCAGTGCAGGAGACAGAACTGAGCACGGCCGGTAATTTGACTAGTTCCCTTTCCTCCGCACCATTTGACAGCGAGGCGACAGAGCGTTGAATATTCAACACGTCTTTTCTCCGGCCTATGGACGCACACGTACAATTATAGAAACGCATGCGTGAACACACACACAGCTGTGAAAGTGTCCATTTTGCATCCTCGACCTCGGAGGATAGTGACAGTTGAGATGTCACAGGCTCGGCCAGCTGTTTATACTTGTGAGGAAGAGGAGTGTTGTAGATTTGGGACATTGTTATTACAAGAAAAACTTAAGGGCAGTTGCGGTAGCACACAGTTAAGTGTAGTTAGCGTTAGCTTTAGCCAGGTAGCATGAAAAATGCACACTTGCATTGTTTGCAGCCTGTGTTTCTCCTCCATCTCATTTGTGGTGGGCGATAGTGATGTAACGATATCCAAACATCACAATACGGTAAATATCACGATATGAACCTAACGATACAATAATTATCACAATATTTTGAGGAGGTTGCTGATGTAAAAATGAAAATAAAATAAAAAATCCTTACAATATTGTGTAAAAAGTGACGATATTGCAAGAAAAGAAATACATTTACTGGTATGACTAATTTATATGAGAGATAACTGCTGCAGTGGCCAAAACATTCCTACTTAAAATTAAACTGCATTAATAAAGTAACCACCAGAGGGTGCTAGAACTACACAATTGGAATACAACCTCACGTTTGTAACAGATGCGTTGGTTTTAGTATGGTGACATGATGATGACGACGATGTTGTGGCAAAGTTAATATCGCGATATTAACTCGACCAAAATAGTAATATTGAAAACATTGCTAATTGTTTATTAATTTTTAATAATTCTCAATAAACAAAAGTCCACTGAAGGGAAGAAATTTAATTTAATTTTTTATTGTATTTTCTTAACACACATCCTAAGGATGTTTGTGTTTGCTGTCTCTAGTAATCAAAACGTCAGCAAGAGGCAGACACATTGTGAGATGACTTCTCCGAAAATGCTTAATCTCTGTCACGGACCATCTTTGGTTGCCAAACCTTTCATCCGTGCGCCTGTCTCGCTGTGAGATGTATGATGACTGTTTTTGAGCCACGCTGGCCGATTGTTCCCACTCTTTGCCCAAGATTGAGCATCTTCTGTCTCAGAATCTCAAATCAAACTCAAAAAGCCTGCATAGTCACTACTGTAAGCCATCCTTTCAGCATTTTTCAGCTGTGTGTGTTTGTGTGTGCGTGCGTCTTATTTTACCACTTACTTTCAGAAGATGAACGAGGGACGTTTTCGTCCCATCTCGCACACTCTCATCCTTCCTCCCGGGCCGCTTTTCTCACCATTGCATTCGGAAAAGCCTGACCCAGTATTACAGTGACATTATGGGGCCACTTACCACCCTGCTAAAATAAACCCGTGAAGGAGTAGCGTGACAGAACGAGGTTACGGCACGCCGTCGCGCAAATTGATCAAACAAATAAACGGGGAATGCGTTTTGAGTGTGGATTCCTCTCGTCTGCTGTCCTGGGTGTTTGTCTGCACTCAGTAACATCACGCACGTAGAAGTGTTTAAATCCATTTCACATATCTGCGTTAAATCATTTTCCCTTCTTTTTCTCTCAGGAAAATAAACTCACTGTACCTTTCACGTGTTCCCTCTCAAAGTGCCTTGACACTTTGTTCTTGGAAAAGGTAGAAACGTTTACTTGGGTTTCCAATAATAAAGCACTAAAAATGCTGGGTTGTTTTTCGGACCCATTCGCTGCTTAGCTGTGGATTTGGAGGAGATTGGTTAATTGTTTTGAGCCCATAGGTTGGGTGTTAAAGATTGGATTTGGGTGGACTGAATAGCTGAAGCCGGTTGCCATTTTGGGCAGTTTTGTTATGCACTGAAGTTGAAGTAGATTTAATGTGACTTTCTTAGGAAATGTTTGGTGAGTTGCTTCTTCATAGAAATGGTTTCTAATAACATTTTTATCATTTTCAACTCATGAGCATGGATGTTTTTTACCCCTTTGTTGTGTGCTGGGCCAACTCCACAACCCAATACACTGGGTTATCTATTTGATCCTATTTGGATTACTTTTGCCCCAGCAGTTTTAAGAGTCGAAGACTCTATTTGGAGGGACAGCAATTGGCTTCAACGTGGAATTACATTCTATAAATTGCTGGGTCAAAGATAAGCCAATATTGGTCAAAAATTGGATTGACCCATTTTAGGTCAATTTGCCCAAACCAAATTTTTGGGGGAAACAAAACAACCCAATGTTAGGTCAAATAGACCCAAGTAATGGGTCAATTCGATTTTTGACCAATATTGGGTTATTTTTCACCCAGCAGTTTTAAGGGTGTCGACTGAAGACATTCAATTCTGGATTTGGACTTGCCTGTACAATATAAAAGCCAAAAAACAATGATGGCTTCAAAGTCTCTGATTAGTTGGGGCCTGAAAGATGAACCCCGATACAGCTGGGGTTGTCTGTCCAACAGTCTCATCCACCTGATTGGATGCCACATTAAAGGCCCTTTGCACTTGTGTCTTGCACTTCAAGTGAACTTAACTGATCATGCAGACAGCAACACAAAGCAAAACTTTGTTGTCTGTGCTTGATGAACGGTTGATTCATGCAAATATCGCAATCTCTCTGTCATCTACTTTATTAGTCGGTTGCCATGGCCACTGCCAAGAGGCCAATTCCGCATGCAGGTAACATCTCGCTTAAGCCCGACGATGACAGCGCGACTACTGATGCGGACGGCTCCTCATTGATCCGTAATGAAGCCGCAAGACGAATGGACGGCAATGAAATTTGAAGACGTTTGACGAATGAAATAATGAATGTAGGCAATTGAGATTCCACTTCATTATTTATTCACCCGCTCTTTGACGTGTCTGCATCTTCGAATTAAACGTTGCACGGAGGTGTGTTGCTTTTCAAGTGAATCTGAGCGTGCAGATAAGTAACTCCGTGAGAATATCAAACCTCAGAGCAAGTCTCTTGTTGTTTTCCAGCTTGGCTCACACACATCGTTAATAATATGAAAGATTTACTTTCGTCATGGGGAGTTACTGTAGGTCTATGATCCTCTTCCCATATATGACTTGCTCTGAGGGTGAGAAAATAGTTTTCTCCTTTTCCATCTGCTGCATGCTGTGTGGAACCTTTCCTGTACGCGCTGTCAGCACCTTGAGCCTTTCCAGGGAAAACAAGCAACACTTTAGGATCTTCACCCTCAAGCGCTGGCACAGTCTTCCTCCATGAGCGTCAGGATTTGTCATAACTGCCAGTCCAACTTAGACTTGACACTCTTAACCACATGGAAAGTTTCACATCATAAATTGGATGATATAGAGGCTCCTGGCTTATATCAACAGAAGCGATCAGCAAAACCCAATCCATCTAAAGGTCTATACCATCTATGTTTTAAAGAAACATTCCATTTGCTATCTTTTAAGTTTATTTTTTAATCAGTCAATTGGGCTATTTGAAAGGGTTGCAACTAGTCCCTCTGCAGTTTAGGAACATCTTTACCACACTTAACATGGAACAAAGAAAGCGAATGAGAGTTGCCATAGGACATTAGAAAGAGTATGTTTAAGGTAAGGACTATAAGTATATGTTTTAGGGCTGTCAAACGATTACTTTTTTTTTTTTAACTAATCGCACAATTTTCTTTTATTAATCGCGATTAACTCTTTGACTGCCAGACGTTTTCAGAAACGGGATGTCGCCAGTGCCAGCCGATTTAAGCATTTTGACTGATCTTTCAAGGTCCACAGAAAATGTTGTGTTTGGACTATGGAAACACACATACTACAAAATGAAAGATTGAACTCTCATCTTTCATCAGAAAAAAAAGTTTGTTTCTACCTTATTCCGTTCTTCAGTAATCAACAATAGAAAATGGTTATTTTCACCGAAATGCTCTGTTTTGAAACAAAAAACGGAGAAAAAGAGCTTTTTGTGAAACGATGTTATTTCATGCACTCTAGTGAATTGTACACTTCTTTTTGTCCATGAATGATGCCACAAACACCTAAACAGTGCTTTACTTCTGTAAAACGCTTTCACCAACAATGAAAAAGTGTTTTTAGTTTGCAAAATACGTTTATTTCCATTCAACAGTGTAACAATTTGACAAAACAATTTCGCAAACTATTTACAAATGTGTGCAACTGTGGTACTATTTACAATTATGTGGATGTTTCAAATACAGTTTTTCTTTTTGTAACGCTCTCCTGCGTGCAAGGAGAGGGAGCAGGATTCGCACTACAGATTACTTTCACTTTCATTGTCCGTTTCGCGTGCAGACGTTACACTTTCTTGACGGCCTTTTTTTCCGGGGAATAAATAGCAAGTAGCAGACTGTACCCACTCCTCCGATGAATATGCATTGGACTCGGGGCACTCTTCGTCGTCCGATTGAACGTCCGCCTGAGCGTGCTCGCTTGTGCTCTGCGTTTTCCGGTGTCAGCATCGCTAGCCCGTGAACCTTTATGACGTCGTCATAGCCGCCGCGTCAACGCTTCCAACTTCGCCGTCAACCTCGGAGTCACCATCATCATCATCGATGATGATCATCGTCGTCATCAATGTGCTCTTTAGCGTTGAAAATTCCCAACTGTGAGCTGCTTGCAACATTGTCCGCTTCCTCCTCCATCTAGCTCCGCCTAACGTATTGTACTGCCGCGTCAATGCTTCCAACCACGGAGTCACCATCATCATCATCATCGATGATGATCATCGTCGTCATCAATGTGCTCTTTATTGTTGGTCGATGCTTTTCGTCTTTGAAAAAAACGGCTCTAGCGTGAGCTGCTTGCAACCGCCATTATGGCTTCTTCAGCCATTGTCCCCACAACACTCTAGCCCCGCCTCACGTCTTCTGCTGACGCCCACCCGATCTTGTCAAAAGAGTCATCGCTGCCCTCTAGGGGCCAAAAATAGTCATTGGGCTCACCAGACCTGCTTGAAACTTTCAGGACAGCTCCGCAAGCCTTCCCTGCACCCGTTTCAAAAAAAATAAAAATAAAAATGGGTGGACGTCTTTGGCGCTCCTCCGTAGGTTTTTGCAGAACGTCATTTAACGTCTTTGGCAGTAAAAGAGTTAAGTCATTAGCTCCCAAAGACGCATTTATGTGTTTTTTACGTTGTTGTTTTTTTATGCTAGAGCATACTGAAGGCTTTGATGCGGCCTCTGAACTGAAGAGAGTGCATGAAGCAATGGTAGTTATTACAAGAATGGCCAGCAGGTGGCAGCCGTGTATAAGAGATCAACCAGGGCCATGTTGCAACAAACTGCTTCCCCCACTGTTTTAAACAATTTGTGAATAATGATGAAGCTTCGCTATATTCTAATGCTAATTGCTGCAAAATAGAAACGGATAAAAATATATTTTTTTCTGTTGAAAGAAGAGACTCTAAAACTTTCTTTTGGTAGATGTTGTTTTTAGAGTAATAGAGCACAATATTCTGTGGGCCTTGCAAAATAAATCAAAATCCAGTAAAATAGTCAGGAGCGAAGGGGTTGCTTCAGTGAAAATAGCTGGGAGGGAATGAGTTAATCGCATTTTATGCTTCTAAATTTTTCTTCAAAGCTCATAACAGTTTATAAAAGTAAATACAACTGAGTTAAATTTTTACTTTTAACTATCTAAATTAATTGAGTTAATGCTTTAATTTTGACAGCCCTATTATGTCTTGTATAATAATATTTAGACTATACTTCTATAAATATAAAATATCCCTCTCGATATTGATTTGACCACATTCAGAGTGACTATAATGATGTGTTTATGCATACAAGTAGGATCAAATGCACTCTGCTGAATAAGGCGGTGGACGTGTGTGTGCTTGATTTTTGTGCTTGTGTGAGCACGTCTTTGATATGCCGCCCGTGCAGGTCTCCCTGTTGCATCGTATCGGAGATCATTGCGCATCCATCAGCATGCCGTTAAGCAGAGGCCAGCGAGGATATGAAATGGCTCTCACTTTGAGGCCGCTGTGGCTGATCAATGCTTATAAACATTTCATGTCATAATCGGCCATGAAGCGGCACAATAACGCGCCGCAAGCGCCTTTTCGGGCACGGATGGCGACGCACGTGAATGCACGAGCCTTCGGTGTAACATCTGCGGCGCTTTGGGTGTGTTTTACGCAACGTGGCGACAGATGAAGGGCAGACATGAGTACGCACACGTTAGTTTGTCTCACACACAATTAAACAAAACACACTTTCAAGCATTTAAGTCATGCGCCTGCTCAATGTGTGTGTCGGCCTGATTAGTGTGCGTGTTGCGAGGGTGTCATCTGGGGACGGCTTTAGAAAGTAAGCCAATTTATACAAGGTATCCCAGCTTGAATTAGCGGCTAATGACTCTATTAGCTTTCATTTTTGCACCGAGGAGATTTGCCTGCATAAATTAGGGCACGATCATCGGCAAAGTGTCACGGCCAAAGGACAGTTTATAAATACAACAGCCGGGCCCTGTCAGCCAGGCCGGCCGCTGATATAGACGTCTCTGCAGACTTTGTCGTCGAGCACAACAGACTTGTGCCAGTCACCGAGTGACAGGGGACTGCGGGGGCCCAGGGGGGAGCTCCCTCGCCGCCGTCCCTGAAAAGGTCAACTTGACGCGGGCACGGCACATCGACCTGCCCCCCTGTCGGCCCCGCTGATAAAAATCAGATAAACTTAAGACCACGTATCGATCGGCGCCGCGCAGCCTTAGGCAAATGTTGGCCGAGAACCGCCTCCTCCTCTCCTGTGCATATGATTACACGCAAGCAAATTCCAATCATGCGGCGTTGAAGGCCGGGGGATTAGACAGCGAGATGGGTGAGGGAGCGAGTGAGGAAGCAGACTTTGTTCTTTTCAGAGGGAAAGGGGAGTTATTAAGAAGCAGGATAGAGGACAGTAAGATTAATCGCAGCAAATCTGGCAAAGACGGGAAAATTTCATTAAGTGTGGGAGCTAAATGCTCGTACAAATGTGTGTGCGCAATGAAGAAGGTAAGATCACAACCACCGTTAACGTACTTGAGAAACGTTACAGTGCAGAGAAAATAGCCACTGGAACCAATGTCATTCAGTCCAACTGCGGACGCCTTTGACATGTGGATTTCACGATGATATGCGCTTGGCCTCATGGGAAATGTGGTTCTTTCAACTGAAATTAAAGAGAAAACAATACCGCATATGTCGAATGGTGACGCCATAATCAACAAAAAACAAATGCTCATTTGTGCTACTTTAACTCTCAGCACAATAGAAAAGTATTTTTTTTTTTTTTTTTACTTAAAGTGACACTGTGTAATCTTTAACGCCATCTAATGGTGAATAATTCATTACATTTAAAACCTCACGATTGATTTCAATAATATGCAAAAAAATATGTTCATACATTTAAAATAATATATATAAGCATAGGTCTAGTAATCATTAATTATATGACATGGCTGGAGCATCACCTTGCAAGAGGCTGACATGTTTTGCCGCCATCTTCCTGCTACGGATGCCCAAACGACACTTTTGCGTGCGTAGCTAGCCCTGGTGGTGCTTTAACTAGCTTTTTATTTTATTTTATATTTTTTATTTTTACTAGCTTCTCTCGCTAGCCGTTCTTATTAGCCATTCCAGCCTATGGCTCCGACTAACTCCCGCTAGCCGCTCTTGTTAGCGGCACCGGCTAAATCCGGCTCGCTCGATCTTTTGTCGTCGCTCGCCGGGCTTTACGCAGGCAAGTCACCGTCGCTCGCTGAGATGCTCGTTCGCTCACGCAAAATAAGAATTGGTGGTAGGCTTGCAAAGTGTGTGTGCGTGCTTCAAAATGCATGCGCTTTGGCTGCATTATAGCGACATCTAGTGGTAAACTATTATACAGTCACTTTCACAGAGGAAAAATTGGCTGATTTTTTTTGGGGGGGGTGACTTTTTGGGTGTTTTGAAATGTTCAAATGTAATTATTGTTTTATGTTATGTTTTCATATGTAAACAAAAGATTTTATTGCATATAGCGACATCTAGGGGTCAACTATCACACACTGTCACTTTAACAAAGAGAAAAATTGGTACATTTTTTATTTTTTATTTTTGATGGTTGGAAATGTTCAAATTTAATTATCATTGGTTTATGTTGTAATTTATATGTACAAAACGTTTTGGGGGGCCAATTTTGGCATCACATCACATTGTTATAAATTACGACTCTACTTTGAAAACCTAGTACTATTTCGAAACCCCACTTGGAATCCTTACTTAAAACCCTAACACTACTTTAAAAGCTAACACTACTATGAAACCAATTTTGAAACCCTACTTTCAAAACCAAACCCTAGACACACATAAGTGGTTAGTGCCCCCACAATAGCTTTTATTGTGTACTAGAAATCTTGTTATGCATTCAGACCATGCATGGACAATTTCCATCCATCCGTTTCCCGTAATGCTTGTCCTCATTAGGGTCACGGGTGAGCTGGAGCCTATCCCAGATGACTTTAATCGAGAGGCACAGTAAACCCTGGACGAGCAGTCAGCCAATTGCAGGGCAGCATGGACAACTTATTCTGGGGGAAAAAAAGTTCTGTTCAGAGATGGTTCCAAAAAAATGGAGGGCGGCAGAAAGCCAGATGAGTGAGAGCAGCTGCGTTGGGGAATGAAGACAATGAGGGGCCGAGCAGCAGGAAGGACGCAAAGCCATGCAAGAAGCTCGAGTCGAGGTGAGAAACTCTGATATAGAACTACCGACATCCCTGCTAGATAGTCTTTTTTTGTTGTCTTACAGTGAACTTCAACTGGGAGGGACAAATAAACTGCTGACTCTTTACCGGTGAGTGAATCGTCATCTTTTTGTTTCCTCAAAGTGATGTTAAGCGCGTACAGATGCCAACACTTTCTCCCCAGTCGTCCGACCACACATCCTCTCATGTCTGCTGCCCTCTGCACCCATAACATCTTTCCACTCCAACCCACGCCCACTTTCCTTGTCTGTCTGTTTCTCTCAGGAGGAGGAGCATTACAGCTCGGGGCAAGGAGGTGCTGATAAGGGGACAGGAATGTGACACGAGCTGGGACCGATGACCGCTGATAACATGAGGTGTGTGAGTATGTGTGTGCATGTGAGGGCCATCTTCAATATGTGTGCAGGAACACAGTTATCAGCTCTGTCTATGTCAGCACCTCCATCTGGCCAGCCGTGTGTGTGTGTGCGTCTGGTGAGCAGGAAGTGCAGTCTGGCTTTTGAACCGGTGACATATGCGCACAGCGTTTTGTGTCTTGCGCTCTTCTTTTTCTTTGTGTTATCATTATTATTAGCCCTATCATGATCATCATCAATGTTATTATTATTATTATTATTATGATTATTATTATTACAGTACATAAATTTAGTATACACACTCCAAGGAGTTTTGGTTGTCACCATGCCAACATGGGGAAGAGCTTCTGAAGCCTGCCACGTGCAGCTTCAGTCCTCTGCTGCCAACTAGTGGAGAATGTTAGTACAACAGGAATTTCTGTAAAGCCCTCACTCAGTGGCTTGACCCAAGCCTACACTTGGGTTACTTTTACCCAAGGTCGGAGTAATTATTTTGCCCAAGCAGATTGGGTTGAAGATTGGATTTGGCCGGTCTAAAGATACTGAATAGCAGCTACAAATATCATCACCTAATTTAGGTAAATTGCACCCAATTTGGGCTATTTTTAATTCAGTGCGTTTAGAATGAATGCATCCATGCACTAGACCAGGGAGTGTCAAACATACGGCCCACGGGCCGGAACCGGCCCCTCAGGTGGTCCAATCTGGCTCGTGAGGACAGAATACAAACTGTAGTTTTTCAGTAAAATTAACTGTTGCTGTTAATTTTGTCCACTTGAGGGCACACTGACGACTATTTAAATGATTGAAATTTCGCTGTTACCATACTCAGGATTTGATGCAAAGATTTTGCACAAATTTTTGTTCAGAAATTTCCGATTACACTGGAATACGATAATTAGTTATTTTTAACTTATTGTGTCACGGACATACTGGTCCCGAGGTCCGGCCCACTTGAGATCAAATGTGGGTGAAAGTGGTCCCTGCATTGAAATGAGTTTGACACCCCTTGAATACACCGCACAATAAAAACTAATACAAAATCTAATAATGTTCACTTTCAATTAACACTGCCATAAATGTTTTAATACTTATGTAACACTGAGATATGTTTTCTAATTTACTCCTTGCATTATCTTGCAATATTTAGAAGTTAAGAATCTGTTTGTCAGTAGTGGCAAATTTGCTTGACTTGCACTTAAAAAATGTGATTGTTACTTCATCATTCTTTGTGATGTCATCACTAAGTCCAGTGCAGAGAAATATAACGCTGTTGAGTATCAGCCTCCTACGCTATTGCTTTTTATGTTGCCTCTGAAAAGTATGGCATCACATATATCCAAAGCTTGCTTCTACACTGACGTACTAACAGCTCACATACATGGCGCAATTCCACCACATTCCCGGCACTGAAACAACTGCGTGGCCCAAAACACCTCAGCCGAAACGTTGGAAAAGTCGATTTTATCATCCCAAATATATGAAAACGATGTAGATGCATGATTCATAAGGACAAACCCTGAAATAAGTCATTCCAAATAGGTCATAATAATTATAGAGAGTGCTCCTTGTCGGCCATTATCATTCAAGCGCATCTTTGCACTGCAAGGACAAAGCAAACGCTCGGATATAAGCGCGTGTGTGTAGAGGTAGTGTGATAACAGATATAGTTTAAGGTCAAACTAAATGGATTTTAGTGTAGTAGAGTTCCTCTCCGGCAAATGAATATGTCATTTGTATTATGCTTTAAAGCTAAAAGACCATTACTGCCAATAACACAATTATATATTTATATACAAAAAGTCATTTTAGTTTAGTGGCATAACACATTTGCGTATCCTGTTTTTTTTATACAACATGCATGTGCGTATATTTGTATTCAAGTTTAAGATGACATGAATTATATTTACACTTACCAAAATGAGTACGGTACGTTAATGTGTTGTGCTATTATCATAAGAGTGACTATCATATTTGACCTTTCAGTGTACATGAATTTGTTAGTGTACGTGACTTAACACATCCACTTCATCACAAGATGCAACGGTAAAGTATGCAAATATAACCAATAAAAAAAGCGGTTATTTCCCAAATTTTATATCAATGATTCAGTATTCAGGCCTCCAAATAAAAGACAGTAGTAAATGGCTAGTGGCTTTAACCTGACCATAAAGTTAAGTGTTCCTAATAGTTATAAATGAGTGGCTGCCCCCTTCCGTTTGTTTATTGGCTGACGCCAGCCCCCCGGCTCTCTCGATGTTTCCCCTCATGCAAAAAGTGGCTGCAAAATGAGATTAGACTCTGACATTGGCCCCACGTCATCCGCCGACGCGGCCGTGCGGTGAACTCTAACCCGGGCCAAGAGGCTCTCTCGTGGGGCAGGCAGGCATGAAAGCTGAGGGCGCTCTCGCTCACGTAGCTTTAGGGGAGCGAGCATGCTTTCCTGGAGGAATTAGTCATTCAAGTGTGCCATCTACTGGCCGAAAAATGGAACAACGTTTCTGTATGCATGAACGCCTGAAACAACAAAATGCACTTTGCCTTATTATTATTATTATTATTATTAAAAACTAAATGTAAATATTTAAACTAAAAAAACAGAATTTAAAACAGTACAAGTTTATTGACTGCTGAGATACTATTTAATACTAAGTACTCCTATCTTCAATTTGGGTAAAGTTTCTGACAAATTTTGACATTTGGCTGCTACAAAAGTCACCCTAAATATCATGCCTTCAACCTAAAAAATACAAAAAAATAGTTATTTTTGTACAGGTGCTACAAACTGTCAACTAAAAGGGATTTACATTTATCAATGTTTTTTTTTGTGTGACAGTGGTAATAGTGGTTCAAGATGTGCTGAGAACTGTCTGTGTTTCCACCACATTTGTTACAGGCTCCCACAAAACCGAGTACTTGTTGCTCTGCGAAGGGTCATTGGGGAATCTTGAAACAGTGAAAATTGGAAATTTGAGGTCATGCAAGTCATACAGAGGTCAGTTGGTGCTATGGCACCTGAGTTTTGTACCTGTAATATATTTTGTGTATAGTTTGTTTTGATGAAGATTTTTTTTTGTTTGTACATTCTTGGCCCAGAACATCTTCTATGTTCACAACATAATATGTACATGGAAAATGCAAAGTACGTTGGTAGTATCTACCGTAGAACTGCATTTTGCGATGTTTCTCGTTAGAAACAGCTTTCGGTATAATAGCCTACAGTGTTTCACTGATGCAAACTACTAAAATGGAAATAGCACTTTGTTGAACTAGTACCTCAAAAAAGTTTCTGAAATATTATAATTTGCATTAGTATACTGTACACGAGGGGGAGAGAGCTGTATAATAAAATAGAGAGCCATTTTACATGCAGCATTTTATTGCACACACTCAGGACTCATCCTGAGTTTAACAGGCCTGAAGACAAAAGGTTTTAAGTGTGTGTGTGTGTTACCGTGATAGGTGTGGACTGCACATGTGGGTTAAGGCAGCATGAATTTACAAAGTTTGTTTTTATTATCTAGTTAGAAATGTATTGTAATTCATTAGGTTCTGTAGTATATTTGATATTGTGATCTTATATTTAACAAATCAATAGTTACCACTTTTAGAGAAAATGATTGGTCTATAAATAGGGAAAATTTCATTTCAGTCCAATTTAGCCATAAAATTGATTGGCAGGGTCTTTTTCAAAAGTTCAAACACGCCTCAAATGACTTAGCGATGAAGCAAGAGAGAGAGAAAAAATCCATACATTGTTTTGTCCTTGCATTGCCCAAACGAGTGAGAGTTCGGGCCTGCAATTTTTTATTTTATGTTATTTTATTTATTTATTCATTTATTTATTTATGTATTTATTTATTCATTCAGTCATTCATTATGTGCTCTTCACTTATAGCTCATGTCAAAACCACAAAACTATACATTTGGGGTAGGGAACTCCAGTCCCCCCTGATGGATCATTATCAGGCTTCTCTAGGTCCAGGAGAGTCACTCTCGAGGACCGGATTCCCTACACCTTGTGTAATCGATGCACCATGTAACTCAAAACTGCTTCAATAATTGATTATATACATATATATATATATATTTAAATATATTCAAGGTTAACGTAAAAAAGAAAGGTGATTAAAACTACTCTACTTGACATATTTTCCCTCACAATTACGAGAGATAAGAACATAATCCGAGTAGAAATAACCAGTATACTGAAATACAATTAGTTGCTATAATGTTTCAAAAGAGTAAAATTAGAGAATATAGATGATGGCGAGTTTTACGCTGAAAGAAATTAGCTACCTTTTTCCCCCCACCAGTTTCTTTTGGTGACTGCAGTACTTCCTGCTAGCCGCTAGATGGCAGTCAAGCCTAAATAGTTGACTGCCACACAAACTCCCCCCCGTGAATTTTGTCAAAGTTCCCCACTGGATTGTGTGGCTTATTTGTTTTCGACCACATTTAGTGCAAACGACGAGACTACATAGTCTTATTATGTTGTAAACACTAAAGTGTGCTAATTGTTGCCTTAGAGTAGCTTTGTGTTGTTTGTTGACAGTACAATCACCACCTGTGTCCATTTTGCTCTACAAATTGATTCCAATACAAACTCCATCTGCATCATCTGGACATAAACATTATACCTCCCAATCATCTGGACTGTCGTCACATTAAAGAGAATTAAATGCAACGTGTAGGCTGCTTGGGGCCCGAGCATAATTAATAACAACTGTTTACCGCGTCGTCGGGGCCACGTTGGTTAATGGTGTTGTTTATTGTGTTGCAGGGGCCCGCCGCTGCCCGCGGCATCAATCCCGGTGTCAGCGGCCGGGCCCCGGTGTCGTCGAGGAGTGATGATCGTGTGTGATTATAACAGAATAAAAGGACGTAATGAAGTGCTTTCCGCCCAGTTATTCTCCTGTCAGCCACCTCCGTGCAGCCTTGATGGGCCTCTGCTCCATCTCATCAACATGCTCTCATTTAAATGTTTTTTTTTTTTATTCCATCATAAGGTTCATAGAAAGTTGAATTGTATAAAATGCTAATAGCTTGACAATGGGGGGCATCCTTTAAATGGTGCATCAATATGTAAATAATAGTATACGTTTCCATATTTGACACTGCTGTATAGATAGATAGGCTGTGCACGCACTGGAGAGAAGGAAAAAGGTGGGGGACTAATAGAACCGGTTGGTGGTGATTAATTGAAGAAATAGAGAGTTGATTGTAGTAATTAAACAAAACAAGGTAAAGCAAACGACTGGGCTGCCATCTGGGCCCGCAGGCAGAAAGCACATTCATTTACCCACTGCCAAGCACGCCATTTATTTATCCATATGAAGATAGCAGGGAAGCGGCCGGGGTGTTTAGATGGCGGATTTGTATTCCTTAGACATAAAGTGAGGAAATATTTGCTTCCAGAGCAAGATTTGGTTCAGTGATGAGGTAATATTTTGAACCTGTTCCTATGCTGCAACATTGACTACGATTGCACATTCGAATGGGATCTGATAACGGAATTATGACACTTTGGAATAGGAGATGTTGTTCTGTCTGGTGGCGGCCAACTCATTTCACAACAAGCAGCATTTGGGCACATGGTAAACAACTTGAAAAAAATAAAATAAAACTCCAGTTGAAACTTACTGTCAAAGTAAACATGAAACAAAGAGAATTACCTACATGTGTATTTAAAAAACAACAACATAGCTTTGCCTTAAAGTCAGCTACATAATGGAAAATGCTATAGACATTGCAGAGTAAAGCAACAGATATATGATCACAACGACGGTTAATAAAACAACAGCAGTGTTACAGATATTGTGAAATTATCTTAACAGGCATGTATGATTGTTTAAAAAAAAAAAAATACATAAATTGGCTTTAAAATGTTCAAAATCTATCTTTGATTATTTAAAAAAAAAACATAAGATTTATAATCGTCAATATACTGAAACTTGAAAATAAAATAAACTAAATAATTCTTCCCTAAAAAATTACAGCCATGATCGTGGAACCAATAAAACTGCAATGCGGTTTCAGTCAAAACACTTAAGAGCATCTGCTCATTGATGTACTGCTTAAATCAGGACATGGGAAATTAGGAACTTTGGGAAGTTGGTCTTAAATTTAATGTCAGAAGATATTAGAAAGTCTTGAATTTAACTTGCCTTAAAGCTACTGAACACAGAAAATTTAAATCCAAATCACTACTGCCACCTGTGGCCAAAAAATGAAACTGCTTTTTCCCATCTTAACATACTCATGCACACATGAAGTCACATCCGCAGACAGAGGGCGGGAAATTCGAACCCGAATCCAATCAGAAAACTATTGGCCAGAGACTTGCAGGTGTTCCCATTATGAACAGCTAAGTAATTAAAAAATGTTTCCGTCATAAATGGTTAAATAAAAAGGCTATTGTAAAGATATTTTTGTGCAGCCTTAAGCTAACCCCGAATACTCACCAGCATATCTTCTTTATCTTTATCTTCTACTTTATTAAAGTAAGATATCCATGACAGTATGAAAAAGAGCATTCATGTCTTTGCATCACAGAAATTGTGATGCAGCTTTTACTTGTAGGTGTACCTAATATTGTGGTTGTTGAATCAAACAATTTAATAATATATATTTAAAACTCAGTCAAAATAGGAAAACAAGCAAAACTGGTAATGCATACTTGCAAAAGATCCATAAAAGTATTGTATGTATATCATAATATGTGCAAATGCATATGAATGTTTAGTTTTTCAAGCAACAGCATGCCCGCCTTTAAAACAAACAATTATGTTAAATGCGTATGTTTGTCTGGCGCATATATTTGCATATGCATTCATGACATCACATCGCAGTGTGATCATCTCGGCCGCTTTGGCGGATCAACACCGCCGCCGAGTGATGCTATGATGGAGATTAAATGCGCGGAGAGGCGGAACAGAAACACAGATGGAGCTAAATAATTAACAGGCGCGCATTTCGACAAGCACATGCATACATACACTGGCGCGTGTGTGTGTGTGTGTGTGTGTGTTATTTTTGAAGTCACTCAACCATTGGGTAAATCAGGTCTCTTCATTTTTTTTCTTCTTTTTTCCGGGGCCCTTCAGAGAGGAGTGTGAGGGCTGTGGTGTGCGCATATGCAATTGCTTACATTATATGCTGCAATGTTTTTCCAATGGGCTGGAACATATTAAGCTGAAAATGAATAGCGGGTCTCCTCGACACCATGTTGCGCCGTGGCTTAGCCTTCACTTCCTCTTCTGCCTGTGCTCCATCATTGCGACAGCTGTCACTTTTAGAGCGCCTGTCGCCTTGTGCGTGCGTGTGTGTGTGTGTTTTTTTGTTTGCCATGTGCGCGTGTATGTGCAGTGGCCTTCTGCAGGTCATGTGTGCAGACAAAAGGCTCACATCTGCCTGACTCTGGCTGCAAGGGAAGCCATGCACATCTGTTTGGTGTACAAAGCAGGAAGCCGTTCAAATGATGTGCATAAACGCCCTCATCGTAAATACGACGTCTCTTATGTAGCCCAGCAGGTACATGGTGTATGCATTAAAGCGTTGCTGTTTGGATACGTTTGTACGTATATGTGTGTGTGGTCACATATGCATATTTATGCATTTGTGTGTGTCAGACACGGGTGGGCGGGGTGGTCTCATTGGTATGCTGAGTGAATCCAGTTCCCCTGTGGTGCTGGGTGGGATAGGAAGCATCTGTCACCTCTGCAGAGATCCAGCATGCTGCCGACGACTTAACCCTTAAAGTGCTGCATCACCTGAGGGCGAGCGAGAGGAGGGAGAGAGATAGCGACAGAGCGAGCGACAGAGGAGAGGGAGGGAGATTTCTATTGGCGGAACCCACCAGGTGGGCGGTGCTACTGACAAACTGTGATGGATTAAAGGGAGGAGCCAATGAATACATGCATGACCTATCCTGCTGGGGGGGTGTGGCCTTGTTGCCGTAGGAACCTAATACCTTGCTGATCTATTGGTGGGCCGAGGAAATTGCTGACATATAGCTCTGCCTCACTGATTCCTCTCTATCTTTCTCTCTTTCGACTCACCCTTAGGCGCACACGTACACACAGTGTTGTGCTCTGCCCGGCAGGAGTGTGTTTATCTATCTATCTATCTATCTATCTATCTATCTATCTATCTATCTATCTATCTATCTATCATTTACTTACATTCACCATATAGCCAGCTAGTTATATTAGCTTGCTTTTTTTAGATTATCTATCGATTGAGCTCACTTTGTAAGCTTACCTATCTAGCTAGCTATATTAGCTAGCTTTCTTAGCTTGTCTATCTATCCATCCATCCATCCATCCATTTTTCTCCCCTCCCGAGTGAACACAAATGAATGTGAAGATTTTTCTGGTTGTTAATGCAGCTGTCAGGAATAATGTCAATGTATGGAATATTTTATGATATAGTCAGCAGAAGAAAGAAACCTCTTTCTCTCCTTTTCAAGCGTGTGTGTATGTCCTCCGGGTGTCATTGAGCTGCGGTATAAATCAGCTGGTGTGCGAAGGTCTAGCTTCGGTAAATTAGCCGGGTTTTAATTGTGTCTGTAATAAATGACTATAATTAGTCAAGGCTCTTCCTCAGCCTTTACCGCCCTGACATAATCATCATCTGAAACCAAACCACATCTCTTTGCCTTCTATATGGCCATACTTCATCTCTTTGTGGCCTGGAGGGACATCAGGGATCTTCTCTTCCTCCAAGGATCCCCTCTTCTTGGAAAACCCAACCAGACAAAGGATCCTCCTTCCTCCCTCATTGTTCGTCTCAGCTTGAGTTTTGTATTAGTATCTGATTTGGAAAGTAGGTGCTTTGACAGATTATTAATGTATACTTCATATGGAGATTATTATGGTGGTACCTCTATTTATGACTGATGTATGAGTTTTGTAGGTGATAGGTGATGTCATTCAATTACCTTTTTGTCTTGAGTTGTGGGCAAAAAAAACTTAAGTAGGAGAATAGTGAAAACGTTAACAAAAACGAGGCTTCAAGCTGTTAATTGCCACTCTTAAATATTAAACAAAGAATTACACATTGCTACCTTAACACCCAATGCAAAAAGCTATATACTTGCTAGCAAGAATAGCATTGCGGTAGCTATAGCAATGTAAGTGGCAAATATTTATGAATACAAATGTAGACAGATTATATAGCAATACTCCCGTTCTTTATCCTCTGTGAAGAATGACTCTTACTGCCGCTTATTGCGTCACTTCATGTTTGATGGCTGTCTTTAATATACTGCCACGTGGTGGCCAAAGTGCACACCAGAAGGAGCACAACGTCAATGGGCATGAAATCCATTACAACCTGTCTAACTCTTGACATTCTATTTAATTATATTACTGTATGTTTACATAAAGTACAATCTTCTAGGTAAGCAGATCCCCCCCCCCCCCCCTTAGGTCCATGCTACATGCGTTTGCAAAAAAGTGTCAACAAATTAACATTATTTTATATTCTTTTGCAATGTCTCTAAATAGTCGCCAATTCTATTGTCTTCTATTAGCGCACTTTGTAAAATCTTAGTGATTAAGCTTCAAAGTGGCCTGACGTATTACACAATGTACAGCAATGTTGTGCGAGAAACATCCATATGATGTCAAGTCCTCAATTTAAAGGCAGCTTTATTGCCAACATGCGCTCCCTTTGTCTTAAACTTTCATGTTACGTTCCAACAAAATGTCAATCAAATTGTCAAACCGTGCCAAGGAGGCTGCTAAACAACTTGACATATTACATTCACCAAACAAATACTGTAAAATCTGTCTAGACGTCTTGTCTTGTGTTCACAGATACAAGTTTGCCACAAAGTGTGAGTACAGGACAAGGCAACCTCTTTGATAATGCAGCTAATCATCAATGGGCGTGAGTGACAAAGGGTGGTCCAGTGGGTTCTGACACAGCTGATGGGCCCCGCCTGATAAGGTAGGACAAAACTGAAAAATGTTGCTGCAGGGGGATCCATGCGCTGATTAGGCCGGCGTTCGATCCCTCCGAGCGCCGATTCATCAGTGTCCACCGGCAGCCGTTGACGGCCTGCTCGGGTGTCAGCGTGGTCACATCGCTGCCGGGACCTCGCCAATCTCTGTCAGGTGGAATAAGCGTCCCGGGGGTTGGGAGGGGGGGGGGGGGACCGTGAAGTCGATCCGCTTTCATCCTAACACCACCAACGGAACGCAATCGAGATGAACAAAGCTGATACAGTTTGCACAAGTGCACGCCTTCAACTGAAGCTGACCCCGCTTGCAGGCCAATCCATTTGGAGATGTGATTTGACCCCCTCAGCGTCACCTTTGTATACGATCAGGGGCACTTTGTCAAGGCGCAGGTAAGAGTGACAAGTCGAATCCAGGGGCGGAGCTACATGGTGGACAGGGGTGGTTAAGGCCACTCCTTGTCCCTCTCTGGCCAGCCCTACAGAGAGGAAAATTATGATATAGCTGATTTTTCAGCCTTTTCCTATGACTACAATATTCTTAGGTGAAGGTGGTTCTACAGTGTGGCATTTCAACAAGCCCCATCAAGTCGAACCACAGTATTGTAATGAGTGCAAATGTGTGAGGAAAAATATCAAAATGACCATAGGCACATTTGTGCTTGTTTTCCAGGGTGGAAGAGGAGCCGGTGAAAGCACATGGCATTGGAATAAATGAAATAGCGTTTTGTTGGAGATTGTACTCAACTAGTGGTATGTAATTATTTTTTTTGTATTGTCTTTATTTCAGTTTGCTACAATCTTAATTTTGTTTAGTTTGTACCATGTGTTCTTGTGTTTTATGTTACAAGGTGGCGTTAGGGTGGGATTAGCGAGAGGCACCAAGATCCACAAGACAAGGGTAATAAAACCAACACAGACTCGGCGATGAAGTGAGTAAATTGCACTTATATCAACTGCGGGAAAAAAAGTAAACAAAGCCTCAATCCTAAAGAGTCAAATTTTTGCCACAATTTTATTTCTGATACAAAGTAAAAATGTATCACCATTTTTCAAGCCTTCATTAAGACAACAGGACTCCTTAGGGCTCATTTTTAGTTATACGTTGTCATGTTTTGCTCAACCTTTCCCAGTAGCTTTCTTTCTAACGGTTAATCCCCATTTAGATTAGAAAACAGATGTGCACATAATAACTGGTTTGTTTACTGTGTGTGTGTGTACTTGTACATACTACTTTTGAGGACCAAAATACGTCTTTAACCAACAGATTGAGGACATTTGTGTGAAGTGATGACATTTTGGCCGGTCCTTACACCTCAAAACCTCTTTTTGAGGGTCAAGACTTGGTTTTAGGTTTGAATTGGGTTATGGTTGAGGTTAGGGTAAGGAATGGGGCTAGGCAATTATTTTTTATGGTTTTTGTTAGGAGAAGGGGCTAGGAAATGCATTATGTCCATGGATGTCTTCACAATTATACAAGTGCGTGTGCGTGTTAGAAAGTTGTTAATCTCTAAATTGGAAAAATCTAACTCAACTCTCCAAATGTAGCATTTTTCCCATATAAAGAACGATTGATGCTTTTTGTCTGTTATCCATATAAATGTGTTGTATTTGTATTTTTTTTAAATGTGGCGCTCAAGGTAAATGCAGGCATAAAACTGAAGTCACTAATAAACAAATTCCGGTCATTAGACCCAACGTACACTACATACTGTAAATAGCTTTTTGTTTGTGGCTTTTTTAAGCCTTACTTTGGTCATTTTAATACATGACTATACAGGGTCGTTTCTCCCAAAAGCTTCCCTGGACCTGTTATATTATTATTATTACTCAGCATGTTTTGATCATTTTGTGTTTGGAGACACTTCATGTTTTAAAAAATTTGGAATCATTTACTATACTTAATTGTATGCTTATTTTTTTTTAGCTTGGACAAAAAAATAGAGGTGAGAAAAACTGTTCATCGTGGAGCTGCTTCTTTTGATGGGTGGAATTGTTCCTCTTCTTCATCCCATCAACTTGTAGCGCAGTCTTTTCTTTCATCCGGCTCCTCTTCCACCCTGCTAGACAAGCACATGAATGCACACTATTACTTTTGTGACTGTTACTTTGATTTTTAATACACACATTTGTACTTATGACCCTGTTCTGATTCTCCAAGGTGCCTCCTGGTCCAACCGGCTCCTTCCCTACCCTGCAACAAATAAACGTAAGTAGTTGTTCTTTGTGCCTTTTAGGTGATCCCAATCCACTGCCGCCCCTCACTGAGGTGTTGTCACCCTGTCCCTGGCAACCCTACTGAAAAATGTCTGGCTACGCCCCTGCTCTAATCCCTCGGCAATCGGCCGCTCATTCATCACTGCTGCGGGGAGGAGGCAAGGGAGGGGAGGGAGTAAAAAAGAGGGAGGGGTGGAGAGTCAGACAGGGCCAACAGTGCAGACAAATGGCCCCCAAAATTCAGTATTAATCAGCTACTGATTTGCTGGCCCTTTATAGCCAATACCACTTAAGGAACGGAGATAGGGAGGAGGTGAGAGGCGGCGGAGCGATGAAGGGAAGATAAGCGTGAGATAGAAAAGGAGAAGAGATAAAGACGGAAAACAAATGACGGAATGACGGCCAAGAAAATGAACGGAGAGTAGCTTATTGGACTCTACTGTTGCGCTGTTTGCCACAAGGTGAAAGGTTGCTTAAGGTGGTCTCCTGAACAGCACACAAACTCACACACAAACACACACACACACATATTGCAAGCCGTCCAACACCCCAACTCTTGTTGATTTGTCACTGGACTTGATCAATAGCTGTGATGGAAACAGAATCAGCTCAGATGGATTAAACGACCCAGTGGTTCAGACGTTATTTTCCCATTAAGAGCAGGCTAATCATTACACACATACGCACTGAAATACACATACTGAAAGTACATATATATTTATGTATACATACATCGCCTTCACTGTACCATTATCACCGTTTTATACACATTGTGACACCAGCTAAAGAAGTCGTGAAGTACCAACAGTGGGACTATTGATTTAGGTTTGTTTTCCTCCCCAACACACATGTTGGGCGGAAACCTCATTGATTTATGGAATGAAAATACGCATGTAGAGCTACTTAATTTTACTGAGTCCACTATTTTAGTGTGACTTGTAAAAAATACAATACTACTGTTTAGGGATGAGTACTCTCGACGGATGCCGCTCTCAGTATCGGCCGCAATTCGTGGCCATTATACAATCAGGAACTAGAAATAAGACGAGAAGACAAAAAAATCCATAAATTTCATGCAATCTTTAGGAAATATTCCTTTAGGACATGTAGGTACCTTTTTAAAATGATTCAAGAAATTGTATGTATAAAAAGTACTAGTCATATCAGTACTTGTTATCTTATCAGTGACTACTCAGTAGTGGTATCGAACTTCTCCGCTTGAAATAATACAGCACAGTGCTTTTTCAACTGCGTTAGAAGAAGGGTTTGGAATTTCCAAAATGTTGTTGTTTAGTTTTGGGGGGCCTTTTTGTTAAAACTCATTATGACCTGAGAGTGGAACGTGGTAAATATGATCTTTGTAAAAACTAGCACTATCGGATCTCATCTTGTAACTAATTATTTATATAGGTTGTGTGTGTGTGTGTGTGTGTGTGTGTATGTATATATATATATATATATATATATATATATATATATATATAGATAGATATATATATAGATAGATATATAGACATATATATATATATATATATATATATATATATATATATATATATATATATATATATATGTATATATATATATATGTCTATATATATATATATATATATATATATATATATATATATATATATATATATATATATATATATGTGTGAGTGTGTGCGTAAGCAATTTTTAAGAAACCACCACTCCCGAGGGGACACAACCAATTATAGATTTCAAACATTTGCAGTGCACATGTTATCTTACCAATGAGAAGTTGACAATTTTGCTTATGTATGTAAATGGCTTGGACTTTTGTCAGACACACTGACACAGGCTAGCACTTTAACATTGCAAATAAATAAATAAAAACACTAACAAAAATACAAGAAGAATACATATTTGTATGCTTACATAGCAAGTGACCGCGTATATGTAAGTAACCGTGTAATCATTTGTGACTATGTACATCTGATGCAACAAAACCATCATAATAATATTAGTCAAGCCCCATTTTTGGCTGTAGATTAAAGTGTTGTGTAAGGCATTGTGAGCGGGATATAAAAGTGTTTGTCAAATGCTATATGGCCATTCATCATGGAGTTACTGAGACATTCAACAAAGAAACCACAAAAAAAAAAAAAGGAGTGGGGGGGGGGGCGTAGTCAGAGCTGCCAAATTGTGTGGGAATCAAACATCAGAACCATATTTTATGGCAATGAAACAAACAAGAATGACAGGCAAAAAGTCTGGCATGATCAATGTAGATTTAAAAAATTGTCTCGTCTTGCTGTTGTGCATTATAATCATTTTAATTATAAAAGGTGCATTTTTAAGGAGCACCACAGCCCCCACCCCTCCCCCCCAAAAATTCTATTGCGCTTTAAATACTACAAAATAACATTTGCGCTGTATATCAAAGCAAGAGGTAGACTTATTGGTAGACTTGTTGACTAAAGGCCCAATAAGATTTAAAACTCCTTGAAAGCATCACTAATTATTTTTACATTGACAAATTAACTTTGCTAAAATGATTACTACAACATCACCTGAACAATATTTCAGGAGATAGAAAAGGTTTGACCCCCAAATTTCTCATGGCCCCCCCCCAAAAAAAAGTCATTTAAAATTGCACTGAGGTCAAAGGTCAAATCAGCTCACCTCGTTTGCTTGGGGTAGAATATGAGGAGTAATATTATTGTAATTAAACTTTAGTTATTATTAGTCATGGGAATATTTGGCAAGCTAACGCCTTGCTTTTGTCGGCCAACGCCATAAGTGAGTTTTCAAACTTGGACACCGAACGAAAGAGACAAACTAGCTTAGCACTAGCTAGGATGAGGCTAGTAGTAATGAAGACGGGACCAAAGAGAAAAAACGTCAACAACATGAGGAAAGAAGTGAGGAGAGAAAGAGAAAGGTGAATGATGGCTCTGCAGGGAGGACGCGCGCAACCATCTGCCGTTGATTACCTGCTGTTTGCTCTGCGCTCACCTTCCTCCTCCTCCTCCTCCTCAAACTCCTCCCCGGCAGCCCAGCGGCTTGATGCGGAGAGCCAGCCGAGACGTCGGGGACCCTCTCGGCGCGCACGCTGCAAAGCAAGCAAAAAAGTTTCACTTGATTTGTGACTTTCCGCGTTATTTTTACACTCCTCGCCCGACTCCGCCGGGGTTTGGACACACATGCCTCCTCTTGTCTGCGTGTCACTAAACAAATGAGCGCACACAAACACACAGAGCGGCCGTCTAAGGGCCTCTCTAATGGATTCTGAAGATTCCAATTTCCCCTCTGCCACCAAAGACAGAAAACCCTCTGAGCTCAATTACCCCTGTCTCACAACAGACGAGACGGCAGGCACACACACTTGGACGCATCCTTTTTGGTAATCGCACACACATACGTGCGCAACCTTAAGCTGCCGTGACATACAGGGGATCGTGCAATCGGAGTCACGCGGGCAAAGTGAGAGCAGTATTAGCGGCAGGTAGATTTTATGCGATAGGAGGAAAGCTGATGAGATGGAAGTCAAGCATGGAGGAACACAGGGACACGCGCAACCACGGAGCCTGAAGGAAGACGTCGAGGGGAGATATAGGACGCGCAGGCCTCCGGCTTATATAGAAACCACTCTTCCAGAAACCTTATTAAATTGTACAATTAGCTGAACGTCTCAGGCTATAAATAGGTTCACTTTTCCCCATCGCGTGATGTCAGTCAGTGTTTCGGGCTTGGACTGCTGGGGGGAAACAAAACAATTTAAATTATAGCGAGGCTCCCTCTTTGTCTGGCTACCCTTTTAACGGGATAATTACTAGTCTATTCATTCGCGCTCAGCCAAGGCGATACATCACATCACCACGCAGCGGCCTTGCTTTCCTGCGATAAACGTGGGGGGCTGCGCCATTGATATCAGCTCAGCGTCTGCCACCGGGTTGCACCAATAGTGGCTTTTACAGATTAAATAGCCTCCTGCCAGAACGCGGGGCGAGGCGCACCTTGCTTTCCGAGAGTGACGCCGACACCTCCCCGTGGGGCCTGACAATGAGGAAATGAGCAAGAAACAGGAATGAAAAGGAAGAGAGAGGGAAGCAAAAAGGCATCTATTATTCAGCGCGGCCCGATCCCCGCGTACGCGCGCCATTAAAAATAGGAAATCCATAGCGGAGACAAATGGCTTCTAAATGAAGCGCTACAGGAGGAGAGCGGAGATAGGGACCCCTGTCACATGCGTTTTAATTGTCTCCCAGGGCGATAAGGGGGATTTATCAAATTCATCACGCTGCTGAGGCCCGTCGTGCAGACTATGACGAAGGCTCCGGGCACGTGTTTGGCGGTTTAAAGATTCCCGCCTTGAGAAAAGGGGCGAGAGCAAAGCCTGGCTTATTGTCAAGGTATTTATTTCTGGCCATTACGAACACTTCAAATTGATTCTAAAACACTTTATTTATTCATTAATGTTATGGAGGTATTACTAAATGTCTTTGATTTGACTCACGCAATTGCATGTGTTTTTGATCTCCATTGCTAAATTGATAATCATCAGTTAAGCGTGAGACAAAAACAACATTATACCTCCGTGCCAATGAGGCCCAATGTCATCCAGAAACAATTAAAAAGCCTTTAATGAGCCACACGGTAGCACCGGGCGACATGTTCCATAGACGCTATAATGGAGATGGACGCTTTAGTTGAAGTCACGCTCTTTCCTGCCTGGCTAATTATTCACCTGGTGCCTCCACAAGGCCACCACGAACACATTGTAAAAAGAAAGTATAAAATCAACATCAAGATTTCTGATTAGAAGCAACATTGTGATAAGCTAGCCACGCGACAATTAGATGTACTACTTTAGCTACTTTACCTGCATGAAAAATATATAAATTCCAATAGCTGTAAATTCACGTATATGGATATATTACACAAAGCATTAGGACCATAATGAGGCATAGCATATAGAATAGTATAATGTCACTGAACTGAGTATAATGTAAAGTAGCATAATGTAGCATAGCTAGCTAGCTAGCAAGCTTAACGTAGCGTCACTTAAGAGACAGAAAACTACAAACTGCTTGCCGTTGATTTTAGCTGCAGAAATAGTTGTATCAAAATAAATGTCGATCGAAAAGCAGCCTATACAAGCTGCCTGATGACGCAAGACATGTAAATAAACCAAACCACCGCTAGAATGTCATGGCATAGCAGCCTAATGTCTAACGACGAGCACCAGCAAACACTACCCTCTCCAAAATGGATCGTTATGATCTGTCTCCAACAAGATGGACTAAATGCTGCTAAGGTCATCAAAATGGTTACAGGCACCACCATAAAAGCTGCCAGTCATGTCCGAGACATAAAATTTGCGTTGGAGCACTTCAATAGAAAAAACGGCATCAATCAAAAAGGCTATACTTGAGATGACAAATCAGAGGGCGCGCGTATATGGGGATGATTGGAAAGACTGGAAAGGGAGCCACTTGCAAGCCGAGATTGGATTGAGAATTTCGGAACAAGGGTAAAAGGCGAGGCAAGGCAACAACAGTAAGGTTTTGGGCTGCTTGGGAAATTGTATATTAAATAAATAAATACTGGTAGTTACAAACACTGAGTCTTCAAACGTAATCAGTTTATCCCCCTATATTCTGGACAGGACTGGACAAAATTCTTGCACATCACTCATGTCATTAATTAAAATTACGATTAGAAAATAAATGCAATAGCATCCTAACTTTATTCTATCATTACTACACCGATTTTTATATTACATCATCATAGCGATTCCTGAACCATAGAAAATAGGCTGTCTGACAACTATGAGTCCTATCATGATCACATCAAGGTGGTTGTACGAAAGTAAGAGCACTGTTAGTTTAGAATATGACGCAAGTAAAAGTAAAAAGTACCCCTCCCCCAAAAAGTACTAGACTTCCAAAGAAAAGTACAAGACTTCCACAAAGTAAACGGTGGAAAAAATACTCAAATACTGAATCACTGGTGAGTATATTTGTAATCAGAGCATGAATGTCAAATAGAGCAAAAAATAAATGAAGATATTGGCCAACAACATTGATGCTAAATAAAATAGTCTTCACAAAACCCATAAATAAAGCAAAAAAATCTGCCACAAAAAAGAGTCCTGAATTAAATGTTTTTGCCTACACTGCTGAAATAGCAGCTTTAAAAACAGCTAGGTGGAAAAAATAACCCAATTAGGGTCAAATGTCTTGGGTTGTTTAGGACAAAACTGTCCATGTTTTTGGAAAGCTGGGTCAAATTGACCGATCTACTACATGGGTCAAATTTGGGCCCATCTGTTCTAGAGTAGGCTTGCCACGCAGAGATGACTAAGAAAACCAAACCATACTTTCTCAAGGTAAAAGTGGAATTGTTGTAGGCTGAAATGTTGACCTTATTTCATGTGTTTCATAGTTTGTACAAATGAATGCCATTTCCCTCTATTGTTTCTGCCATGTTTGAGTTACGTGTCTCTCTCTGTGTCTGACGACCCAAAGATTGCACATGTAATAATAGATACAAATAAAAGTAGTGAGAGAAATGTAGTGCGCATTGTAACCCTAATAGTAAATAGAATGTTGTCCACTCATCTCCAAACTTCCTTACCCAAGTGAATGTAATGGAGTAAATGTAGCGCGTAACCACGCACCTCGAGATCACATAGAACATGTTAAAATCAGCCACGGACCACACCGCTAGATAAATCATAGCATACTATTGGATATGAACGCCAATCTTTCTGGAAGACCGCCAGTCAACAGTGAGCATTGTGCCTGTTTGCGTTGGATCCCATCACCCTAGCTCGCCTCTTGAATCCCTCTTCACTTTAGCAAAAATTACGCCAAGCGATAAAGACCGCGCCGAAACGTTATAAACGACCCCATTACATTAATGACGGGAGAAATTAGGGTATAATTAGCGAATGGCCGCTTTTTATGATTGTTACAATTAACCCTGGCTGTTGTTACAGGTGACCCTCGCCGTGGAGGAGCCCGCATTAAATGACCCACTGCTCCCCTCTGAATCAAAGGGACGCACGCTCGGTGAAATCATCTGGGATTACAACAATAATGACGACGGCGCAGTACGCAGGTGTGTGCGCATGTGTGCATCTTTAGTGATAGATGAATGACAGCGGGCATGGCAGCTCATCTTCTCTTAGGCGACAGGGTGACAAAGTGAGATGTTGCAGTGGAGAGACAGCACGACTGGCAGAAAGATATCTTTCACACACACACGCGCACACACACGCGCACACCCTCTCCATCCTTTTAGCCTCACCTCTGTCCACCTGTCTGCACCCCCCACCCCCATGTTCCTTGAAAGTGAGCTGTCTCCTTGTCTTCCCCACAGCCTGATCCCGTCAGAGACCCCCAACACCCCCTGCCTCATAATACCACCCATTTCCAATCAATGGCAGCGCCATGAATATTTCACACACCTTAGGCCCGCAAACACAGGGAGGGGGAGGAGGCGTGTCCCGTTGCCCTGGGGGAGGGGGGTGGGGGCGATTTAGGCTGTTGAGGCGCCTGGATGGTAGAGAGAAGGGGGCTTCTCTTTCTGAGTCAGACATGGCCAATAAGTCATTAGGGGGGGGGGGGGGGGGGGGGGTTTAGTGATGTCGAGGGGAAAATGTGGCAGACAGGAGCAAAAGGACGTTTTTTTCTTGCCCCTCCCCCCCCCCCCCCTTCTTATTCGTCTATTCTCTTTCTTCTGACCCTCTTCTCTTCATATCACCTATTTTATTACCCACACACACTCAACACCATCTTCTCTCACTACCCCCCCCCCCCTCGTCCCACCTCTCCCCTTCCATCTGTCTTGCTTGCTGCAGTGCCCATGCTGCCAGGCAGTATAAATCACATCTCTGGGCTTGGCTGCAATGGGCCTGAAAATAAAAAGGTATAAAAGTGTCAGGATGAGCTACTGGCTGGGGGGGGGGAGAATTCCTTTATGATAGGACTAAATCCTCACACACACACACACACACGCACGAGGATTGCTTGTGTGACGCATACACGTGCACAACGTTTGCCTACAGAACGAAGATGCAGCCATCTCCATCCAAGTGGTTTAGCTTTCTGTCCACAACATTCCGCCACACAGAATAAATACATCATCTTCAGGCCAAGCCAAAATCAGCTGTTATCTGCCCTTGTTGACAGTTCACTACTTTTGTTTACTGCAAAAAATAACTTATGGATGGACATAACATAAATCTCTCATTTGAACAGGGGTGTGTAGACTTTTTAAATCCACGGCATCAATGCTACAAATGGCATTCAATCATGGCAGGACTGGCCATCTGGCATAGAGGGCAGATGCCTGGAAGGCCGGCATCTTTTGGGGCTGATGCAGTGCTATCTCATAATTATTCCCGTCCAGCACACCCAAAATAGGAGAAGCTGCTGATTAATACATTTAGAATATTGGGGTTGTCAAATTTGATAATAATCTGTCTGCAAAGAACAAAATGTTAGTCTTAGCCAATGCCAATTATATACATAATTTCTACAACATACATAGCACATGACCACATGGCTGAGAAGTCATAGTTCATTCGTACAAAAAGTGCATGGGAGAAGTACACTGTAAGCAAGGCAACGGCCAATAAAAATGGCATCATCCAGCAAATTAAGATCAGCAAAGCCTAGCTTTTTTACACACACTTGATCATTGCATTATGAGTGCTTTTCACAAGTTCCTGCAAGTGGTTAGAGGCTATCACTACTTCATATGATAGATACAACAAATTAGATAATACAATACTCAACTTTGGAACCAAAAACCCCCAAAACAAAAATGTTTTTCAGGTAATAGTTCTTAATAGATGCATTTCAAAAACCCGAGCTGCACCTAATCTGGTGTTAATGTGCAAATGTAAAAAAAATAAAAATTACAATGGTATGCTGTATACTGTACAGCACTACTAGTCCAAAATATGGCATTCTGGTTAATATTGCGTTAGTGGAATATGAGTTGAGCAGCAAAAGCCAGCCATTTTCATCCATGTCAGGGGGCGGCCATTTAGCCATTTGCTGCCGCCTGAAGATGACATCACAGTTGCTCAGGTAACAACCAATCAGAGGGCAGCTTCAGAAAACAGGTGAGCTGTGAATGGCCATTGGCTGAGCCCTGAGCAACATCGATGTAATCTTCAGTCGACAGCAAGTGGGAAAATGGCCGACCCCCGAGATGGATAAAAACGGCTGGCTTTTGCTCCATAAAGCATACAGAATGTATATGTGAAGCAAAAGTAATATGAATCAGAATGTCACGTTTAGACTTGTGAGGCCACATATAACATATTATTGTCAAGAAATGCGTAAGTTTGACTTCCACTTCAAAACAGTGTAGGAGGATTTCCCCACCGGATCATCAAATAAAATGCATGCAGCGATAAATGTAGGATATCATGAATCGTCCCTAAACCGACAAAAGACATTTATGGTGGCCTGTAATGTATTGAGAGCCCTCTGTTGGCAGGCATGTTGTTAAGGTAAATGGCTATGGGAAAAGGGAATTTCCAAGACTGAAAGTGAAGAGTCTATCACTCGCGCAAATCAACCTACAGCTCACTACCCCTTCAAGCAACATACCCATTCGCACTTTGTCATTTCCATTATATGCTAGAAACACACACATACACACTCATTGTAAGTAATGCTGATAAAGGTGCGCAACTCCCTGTGTGTGTGTGGGGGGGGGGGGCATGTCAAGCAACGGTGGGATTTCTTAGGCTTGATTTGCTGTTTTAACTGTATCGATCACAAAATGAAAAGGCAAGAAAATAGAAGCAGAGCATCCCAACTGCCCCCACCCTTGCGTGCGCGTGTAAGTGGGTGAGTATTTATGTTCACATTAGCAAGTCTCTGGAAATGCCCGCACACAAACACACACCCACAAATTGGCTCATCCATACCTGCATTAAATGTAATAAACCTTGCTCTGATGAGCAAGCTCCCGTCGACCTTGGAACTCTGAGGAAAGACAATGCAAGGGGAGTCGTGCTGTGAAGGGGGGGTAGATAAGAAGTAGGCAGGCATGAAGGAAAAGGGGGGGGTGGGGGGTTAACAGATTAGCGGAGGAGGGCGGGGAGGTATAGAATAAGAGCATGTGAAGCTGCTCAGTATGTGGCAGGAGGGCAGCGGCCGCCCGCTCGCTCTTCATCTCTGCTCATCTGGAATGCAAAAGCGCTTTCCGCTGCGACGCCCGTAACTGCTCCGGAGAGAAGCAATTACAACGGCTCCATTCACTCAGAGAGAAAGACACGCATGGCAAGAGGAGGGTAATTAATAAGGAGATGGACGGGATGGAGGAGGGGGAGGGATTCCGCGCCGGCTCCCCCGGAGAGATTGAAGCAGCGCTATCGATCGCTCGGGGGGGGGGGCGGCCGCGCAGTATCGACACGCACGGCAATCGATCCGGCTCATAACTTATGGCCAAGAGGTCAAAGGTCACGCGTCTCCTCGAGTGCCTTTTGAAATATCCCCTTGTTACTTTTCTCCCACTCAATTAGAAGACTTCAGCCCGATATGACCTCACGCGCATTGTTCCCCCGCTCGCCGCCTTCTGCCGAGCAGACACCGGCAGCGCATGGCGCGGCCGCGAGGCACGGCGGCGGCTTTTATTGCAGTCATTTAGGCCGGTAATATGTCATCTCCATTAGGCGAGTTTTAACACTCACAGATAGATGGCCCTGTGACATTTATCTGCGCGCGGGTCGTATTTTAGTAGTTAAATGGTCGGCGATGTGCAGGGTGCGTGCAAAATGAGTATGTGTGTTTAAGGAGTGCGACGGCAGGGTGAGCCAGGGCGGGAGCAAGATGCATTGACTTTTAATGATACTCCATGCGATAGCACTTTAGAGGTAATAATCCCAAATACAATGCATGGTGCCACCTTTGACCCCGGCTGAAAAGGGAGTGGGAAGAAGCGCCTCTCCTCGGCAGCAGAGCTGCGGCGAGCTGGGTCTTCGGTGTCAGCAGAAAACGGAACCATAATGAGAGGGCAGCCAATTAATGAAGCAGTTTAGGGATGGAAGCTGAGACTTGAGGGGGGGGGCAAGATGCGGAAGCGAAAAAATAAGATGAGACGAGAGAGACCGAAGCAGGACTTGAGTGCGAGTTGCGGCGGCTAATTGCTTCGAGGGATTTTGCCACTGGTGACTTTTGAAAGGGTTAGAGCTAAAACCACCCCCTAGTGATGGCGTCAGGTGAGAAGGTAAAAGAGTTAAGAACTAAGACCCATAGCTAACATCAATACAGTGTTGAGGTTGACAGAACTGGTTCCGGGCCACCAATCACATTTTGATTAGCTCGGGTTTAGAATCAATCCCCCAACACAAAATAAAATCTCATGCTGAGTCAAACCCATGACCGAATAGAATCTCTAACCATAAGAGACAAAACCTTCCCGCAAAATCCTGCCCACGTCAAGCCAGACAGCCGGAAGTTCACCTGCCTGGAAGCGCTAAAGTTGACTAATGTGACAGAAAATTAACAATTAAAAATATCACACAGGCCCTGAGTCTCTGCATGGTTGCGCTTTCACAACTCAGCGGACACTGTAATTGCCCAGAAATACAATTTGGGCTGAGCTTCCGCAGAGTGTTTTGGAGGTATGAAGCGCTTCAGCGCACACCGGCAACAGAGCTATAAATTAACAAGCCGAAATAGATATGAACGGGGAATATAAATGTTAGAACCCCCCCCCCCCCCCCCCCCTTGGGCTATTGGATTACAGTGCTAGGAAAAGACATTTAAAAAGAAAAAGGACCTATCATCCAATTGCAGTGATGAAGCAGAAAAGCAATATGTATTGTCACCTGGAAAAAGTAGGGAAAAAAGAGAAATCATGCCCCCCCCCCCCCCCAAAAAAAAAGAAATGTTTGTATGTTTAATAACCTGCATTTATTAATGCATGTACATGCATATATTTTGTTGCTAGTATTCCCTTTTACATCCATTTGTTGTGTATTTGGCTACCGAATTATATTGCCATTCCTCTTTTTATATTCACTGTAATAAATTTATCCAATGTTTATGTTGCCCTTCTCCCCCCCCCCCCCCCCTTACTTTTCTTAACAGTTCTACAAACACACACTTGCAGAGGATGCAACTCCTGAAAATGCATCTTTGGTCTCCCACACAAAAGCTGCTCTGATTGACCCCGAAAAGCAAGTTTCTGCGGTAAAACCAGTCAATATTCACGACAGGTCACTGGGGGGGGGGGGGGGCGCCAGTGTGCAAAACAGATGGCGCTTGACCAGGCCTGGCCATTTGCGACAGGTGTGGCAAGTCAAGATGGCGACTGCAAGGTGAGTACATGAGCAAATGTTTGCATTGTCTTTGCCATTTCTCACAACACTTAGGCTGCTGGAGGTTTGAGCACATCATGTCACAATCTACCTTACCTGCCCTGGCTTAGTGTAGCACGCTGCCCCCCCCCACCCCCTGTTAAAATTTCCTAGCATTGTAAATGTTCTTTGTTTTTTTTTCTGGAGAGCTCAGTATTGTTCATTTGGTAATTTTACCGATTTGACATGTCATCATCATTGCTCTGTCTTTTTTTTTTTTTTTTTTATGTGGGTGAGTATGTGTGTGTGTATTCATTAATTCACCTAAAACCTATTAAAAAATCCCATACTGTTCACTTCCAGCCAGACTTGTGAGGCTGTCAGGAGACCCGAGGAAGGAGCAAAGGAAAGTGAAATCCAGCACCACCCACTGGGCCACCAACCAGAGTCCTTCACCAAACCCAGAAACATCTAAATTCCAACAAATCAGGAAGACCTCAAGAGACCAAAGGAGAGACTGAGGAAAGGAAGGAAGGACAGACGAAGCAGAGTGAGATCCACAGACACCAGCCTCCACCGATTCAACGACCACAGGAAGAAGCCGATTGTGTCTGAGTTTCGACAGATGCTGGTGTGGTGGATCTGGCATGCATGAAAATCTCCACCAAAGAGGGGAGCCGTTGCCCCCTGCCAGGACAGAGCAAGCGTAACACCTCAGGGCCCCACGGCAGCGCCAAGGGACAACCACCGGCCGGAGAGCAAACCCAGGAGCAGGAGCGCCCCCCCCCAACCCAACGCGGCTCTGTAGCACCCCACCGGTCCACAGTCCCTGCCCCCCCCCCCCCCCCACCCATCCATGCCAACCCAGCCCCAGCCGCCTCCATCCTACCCCCCTTTTCAAATTTTTGATCCTGTTTCTTTTTATAAGATGAATATGATATAATTTTACCTCCAATTACTGCTTTTCCAGCTTCCCAGAGAAGAGATGGAGATAAGTCTGGAGAGTCATTTCCAAAAAGTTTCTTATAATTTTGTCAAAGTCTGCGCCGTTCAGCAGTGAGATGTTAAAACGCCATGTCGGTGGTGGTTTAAAGGCGTAATCAACTTGTAGGGAAAGGGAGATTGGCGCATGGCTGCTAATAATAATATGATGTATTTTTGTAACAGTTTTATCAGCAATAGATTTATTTGTAAGAAAATAATCAATTCTTGAACAAGACCGGTGCACAGCCGAAAAGAAGGTAAATTCCTTCTTATGTGGGTTTTTAAGTCTCCAGCTGTCGACGAGGCCAAAATCATCCATATCTTCCCCCATTACTTTAGTAGATTGTAATCGCCTTATACATGTTGTAATATTAGAACGGTCAATTAATGGATTTAAGACTGTGTTAAAGTCTCCTCCAATAATAATAGTAGAGTTCGCTGCTAAATCAAACAGCTGAGAGAAACAAAGTCATGGAAAAAGGCGGGAGCATCATTATTAGGGGCATATAAATGACCCAATGTATATATTTTATCAAATATAGTCACCTGAATAATAATGTATCGGCCCTCTGGGTCTGTTGTTGTATTATTTTAGAGCAAAGAATAAAATCTTACGTATGAGTATACAGACTCCTCCTTGTCTACCGTTATAAGGGGTATATAAAGCTCGGCTAATTTTCCCTCAGGTTTTTGTAGGAGGGTTTCTTGCAGGAGGCAAACATCCACTTTTAATTTCAAGAGATGGTCTGAAGTTTTTATTCTTTTTTGCCTGTGAGCGAACGCCACAAACATTCCAGGAAAGCAGAACTAATTTATGCATACAAACAATATAGAATCAGTCCTGTGTGTATATCCGTATAGGGTATTTGTTAATATAGGCATGCTATAGGATAGAATCAAAGTGGTTAATATAATTTGTGTAAAATATGAGGTAAAGTGCAAGTAAATATAACAGTGAAAAAACGGGCAGGGAGGTGAAAGTGAAGGAAATTAAACATAACACACCAGCAACTGGCAACCTAAGCGAGATTTTTTGTTTAAACATACTTTAGATATAGTTATGCATTAATATTATAATTATAATATAGCCTAAACATGAGTATGCATATTTTAGGTTCTATAACCACATATACAGTGTACATCTAATAATCAAACAAAGTTTAGTTGTAAATGTTGCTAATGCAGACCAACTCTTCCAGCGCTAAAATGTAGCCAAACCCAAAATGTGGTTACTGGTGTATTGTTATATGTTTAACCCCCCCTGCCAATGTCCAAATTATCCTCTCAGCTGTTTGATTTAGCAGCGAACTCCACAATTATAGGAGGAGACCCCAACACAGCCTCAAACCCATCAATAGATTGCTGTAATAATACAACCCACAAAAGTAATAGGGGAACATACGGACGAGTTAGGCCCCGCTGACCCAAAACCCCCACAAAGAAGAAAATCACCCTATTTCTTGCTGCACACCGGTCATATTCAAGAATGCAAATATTAGTAACAAATAAATGTATTGCTGTTAAAATTGGCACAAAAATACACCCCATAATTATTAGTGACCATGCACCAGCCCCCCTGGTCTGCCACCCCCATGCAAACAATTTCAACCCATGCCTGCAACCCCCCCCCCCCCCCCCCCACAAACAAAAACAACCCCTGAACACCGACATTGCCCCCACCCCCCCCCCACCCGAACAACGAAAGTTACACAAAAATGGCCCACGCACATATAATGTTTTAATCTAAATCCGGCTACTTAATTCTGTCTGCCAGCGAGTACCGCCACACCGCGATAATTTACATCGCTGTTTCTGCATTTGGCAACTAATGGTTGTGTCTTTATAGCCAGGAACGCAGGTGCGACCAGCTGGATGGAGCAGACCACATCAAATGACACCTCACAGCCACCAAGACTTACCCCCCATTGACCGCAAGGGCCAATATCCGGAATCACCGCATGCCAGTGGGTCAAAGTACAGCTCATGCTGCGCACCCCTTCACCTTCCTGACGACCTGTGGATTATTCACAGGGTGGCATGAGGCACCAAGAACCACTGAATGAGGGCAGCCACACGTTCCCAAAGGCCACCACCACCAATACCTGCCCTGAGAAGACTGACCCAGCAGCCACTGGGATAAGGGCTGTAATGAAAGTGACCATGCCCCCCCCCCCCCCCCCCCCCCCGGCCAAAAAAAAAAAAAAAAAACACAGAGGAGGGGAATCTGCAGCGCCCAACGTCCGGAGATCACCACCAAGTCCAAGCCGCACAAAATAAAAGTCTGCCTGGATAAATAAGACCCAAAATGAACACACAGCCATGCAGAAATACCCTTTTAATGTTTTTGCCAAACCTCCAACCATTTTCTAGGAATAAGGGAAGGCCCCCCCCCCCCCCCCCCCCCCCCCCCAAAAAAAAAGCAATCGCCACCAACCACAGCATGACCCCCCCTCCCCTCACACACCCAAATTAAAATGAGTTTGAGGATATACCCAGTGATTTGATGGCATATATGGCAATGTGATGATTTGGAGGGGAAGTGTTGAAAACAGTCCAATGTTTTGTTGAAATTATTAGTACACCAAGTTGTAAAGGGCCACCCCCCCCCCTGAGTCTGCACCATTGATAGACTAAGTAAACTGAATGCTAAGTTGAAATCAGACATATAATTGTCGTCCCACACACAGATAAAGTACAGTATATTTTACTTTGCCAATTGTAGTGGTTAAAGCAGCCCAAAATACAATCGCTCTTTTGGTGTGACCGTACATGATAGCATCATGTTCACCATGAGTAGTCCTGCAAGGTCCAGATGTAAGTTTCCCGGCCTCCAAGCATGTCATATGTGCAGTGTTGGTTTGCATGCATGAGTGGATTATGAACAAGACTTGTTTTGTGTCTTTCAGAGTCATGGGCAACCGGAATCAAGACATGTAGCAGTTTGCAACCCATTGATAAAGGGTCAGGAGACCTGAGGAAGGACCAAAGAAAAGAAAAGTGAAATCCATCACTGACCAGACACCACCCACAGGAGGGTCTGAGGAGGTTAGACCATTGGTTGATATTCAGAGGTTTTATTTTATTTTTGTAAAAAGTAACAAGAAATGTTTATTGTCTGATTATAAGGATGGGCTGCAAGTGTAGATTGAAATTGTCTATGTTGTAAGCTAGTCGTTGTTAGGTCACACAGCAAACCCAAGTTTTGAGATAAAGGTTTTCCACAGGCCAAGATAGCGGAAAGTTATTGTAAGATTTTAGTCCAGAAATATATAACAATAAAGCATGAAAATAAGTGTCTCCAGTGATTACAAGTGTTGGAGTTTGAGACTCCCATTTTCTTTGTCATATATAGAGTAATGTATGTTCTATGAATAATTTTAATGGTTGTGCTTTTCTAGCTAGGAAGCCAGTTGCTGCCAGCAGGATGGAGTAGACCACATCAAAGGCAAATATCCGGAATCACTGTATGCCAGTGGGTGAAGCCTACAGCTCATGCTGCTCACCATACTGATGACCTGTGGATTGTTTGCAGGTTGGCATGAGGGCAGCACCATGCTCACAAAGGCCAATAAACTGTAGCTGAATCATTACCCCTCCCAAATGTAAAATGTGTTTTAGCATAATATCCAGTGATGCACATAGTCGAATGTTTTATTGAGAAGGGTGACTCTCCCTGAGTGTGGAGCATTGATAGACCTAAGTGTGTGTTTTTGAAGCTATCTCAAAAATAAAGTAGTATTGTGTTAACCATGGTGTTTCTTGCAGGAGTGCCAAAATTTAAACACCACCCCCCTCACTTGGCGTTTGTAGTGCGTACTGTAAGAGTGCCACAGTGTAACCAACCACCCACCCTCCCTCCCTATGGGCATTTGTAGTGCGTACTGTAAGAGTGCCACAGTGTAACCAACCACCCACCCTCCCTCCCTATGGGCATTTGTAGTGCGTACTGTAAGAGTGCCACAGTGTAACCAACCACCCACCCTCCCTCCCTATGGGCATTTGTAGTGCGTACTGTAAGAGTGCCACAGTGTAACCAACCACCCACCCTCCCTCCCTATGGGCATTTGTAGTGCGTACTGTAAGAGTGCCACAGTGTAACCAACCACCCACCCTCCCTCCCTCCCTATGGGCATTTGTAGTGCGTACTGTAAGAGTGCCACAGTGTAACCAACCACCCACCCTCCCTATGGGCATTTGTAGTGCGTACTGTAAGAGTGCCACAGTGTAACCAACCACCCACCCTCCCTCCCTATGGGCATTTGTAGTGCGTACTGTAAGAGTGCCACAGTGGAAATTAAAAGTACAAAAACCTTAAGTACTATATTGTTTTTATTAGTAGTATGTCCTTTCTGTATGGAGCATTTAGTACTTGATGAGTTTCCAATTTTAACCCAAATACAAATGAACATTGGTGTGAATAATTTCCATCTCACAAGTTGACAGTAGAAATGCTTCTCAGCACATGTTTATTCAAGAGCTTTGTTACATGTTCAAGGATTTCACAGCTTAAAAAATAGCTTGGAACAAAGTGCTACTTGCCAGCTAAGTGAAAGAAGAAAAATGTCTGTTTATTAGTAAAGTTCTTCACTAGATGTTAACAAAATAGAACATCTTAGCATCTAGTGAAGAACTTTACTAATAAACAGACATTTTTCTTCTTTCACTTAGCTGGCAAGTAGCACTTTGTTCCAAGCTAACAACAAATGTGTCAACACTGCTTTCTCCACTCCTTTGTGTGGCTCTTCTGTCATTCTTGTGTGCCCGCAGATGCTGTAATCACCAGGCCACTTCTCTATGGGAGGAGAAAACAAAAAATAGTAAATGACACATGCAGCTACTCTGCATTTAAACAGTCAATCCTGCTATCATTTTTGTAAGGTCATGACAAATTTACCTGCACTTTCACTTGGCAGGTGAGAGAAGAGCCCAGCTTTTGCTTTCCTGTTGGCCGCTGTGAGCAGGTCACTGCTGATGGGAGTCAACCGGAACCTACTTGCAGATCAGACAAAAGCATCAACATTTTTACTCTATTTTCCACCATTGACACGATTAAAGCAGGTGCCAAATACCAGCCCATCACTTTGGATATGCCATTGACTTAAGCATTAGCAAAAGGCCTCCTAAACAAAGCACGTTTACTATCTTACAGATACTCATTTAACTGTTATCAACTATACTATTAGTTTTTGTCTATGTTGTGAACTAATTTCTTCATTTACTATGAATATACCTAGAAACAACTTGACGACTGGTGATTGGCATTGCACTTGCTCAGGAAAACACCCATTGTGGCGCAGTTCACATGACCAAACCCAGACCTGTGTGGTTTTCTGGCCACGCGCGCAAGGTCATCTGCAGTAGAACGCAAGTGGCAAATTGTGTTTTTAAGCGCTACAGAAATAAAGGTGGCGAGAAGTAAAATAATTCTTTCTGTCGTGAATTGCGATGAGGAGCAAATATTTACCATTGAGCACGCCACATATGAAAACATTGGAACCCTCTGGACTGAGGACTTTGACATGCTATGGACCCACAATGCTTTGTTGTATTATATGACCTAACCCCCATTTATAATGTAGACATTACAATTTACTTAAGGGATGCTCCGGTCTTTTATGTAGTTTGCATTCCTTTAAAACAATTTAAAATTACCATTTCGAAATAACTTCTGTTGATTTTGGAGCACGATATGATAAATTTTGGTTCTATTTTATATCAAAGCTTTCCTACTTTTTAGCAAGATTTGCTGGGGGTATGAATATATTTGCCCTTGCCTTTGTGTTTACATGTAGTATTGTTATATTGAAGGGTTCACCGCAGCGACTCAAATATCAAAAACTAATTAACCAACAGACTGGGCTCTAAAAGCCCTTCAATTACTGTATATTCAAACTTCACAACACAGTATTAATTATATACATTAGTTACTTTTATTGTATTTCACTCGAGGAATCATTCACAGATATATCACATGAGACACAAACAGGCAGAATTACTGACTGGGCCAACGCAGCGCCGTTGATGGGAGAGTTTGGCCAACTTTTTCTGCAGGGTAGCAAGATGGCCTCCATATGTCATGTGACCAATCACAGTAGTACTCAATGCTTATAAGTGACTAGTACTCAACTGCTGGTCACATGACATGAACGCCATCTTGTTACCCTGCTGAAACAGAGTTGGCCAAACTCAGCTCTGGGCTAACCCATTAAAAAAAAAAATGGGCGGAAAGCTAATAAATAAAATAATAAAAACTCAGCAACTGCCCATTGCATGACTGGAGTCTCACCTTACAAGAGGCCAACATTTTACCGCCATGCGGGTGCCCAAAGGACTACTTGATTCTGCCTGCCGTCACCTATTGCTCAGCTCTCAACACTTTACTAGTTGTTTTTTGGAGCTGGAGGCTGCTTGACCGGCTGGGCTGCAAGATTCGTTTGACGCTGGTAGCTTCTTCATCTCGACCCATTTGCCCTGCAACACAGATCACAGGAACAAAATTAAACACTACACATTAGTAGGTAATTACCCATTCCCAATTTACTCCGCAACTGTAGTGTTACCTGGTCTCATGTGGCAGCCGGCTCATCGTCCGCAACGTAAAACAAAACCCAAATTAGTTTGATGCTGGTCGCTACTTCTTGATCGGCACATCCGCACTGCAACAGATCACAAGAACAAAATAAAACACTACACATTTGTAGGTTAAAACCTCCCATCCCACATTTACTCCGTGACTAGACGGCAGGCTAGCTAGCCTAGCTCCATTCCCCGTGTGGAGACGGGTGGAATAGGCACCGCTGACTGACTGGCAAACAAGCCAGACGCAAGGAGAGTGCGAGAGCGGCGACTGGCCCGTTTACCAGCCAGCCAGCGATGCCTCGCCACCCGTCAACACAGGGAATGGAGCCAGGACGAATGGAAGGATTGTTTTTTTTTGTCGTGTCAACTAGTGTTACCTGGTCTCGTGTCTCATCTGGGGCTCATCATCCGCAACGTAAAATATCCTCATTTGTCTGGTGCTGGTAGCTTCTTGATCTCGACCATTTGCCCTGCAACAGAGATGACGGAAACAAATTACAGTAGTTGTAGTAACACAGGATCACAGGAACAAAAATAAAAACCTCCTGTCCCCCATTTACTCCGCAACTAGGCGGCATGCTAGCTAGCTAAGCTAAGCTAGCAAAGCTAAGCTAAGCTAGGCTAGCTAGCAAGCTCCATTCCCCGTGTGGCGACGGGTGGAAAGGCACCGCTGACCGACTGGCAAACAAGCCAGCCGCAAAAAAAAAAAGGCGACTGGCCTGCTTACCAGCCGGCCAGCGATGCCTTCCCACCCGTCAACACAGGGAATGGAGCAAAGACTAATTTAGGAAAGCAAGTTGATTTTTTTTTTTTTGTCGTGTGAACGAGTGTTACCTGGTCTCGTGTCTCATCTGGGGTTCATCATCCGCAACGTCTAACAAAATCCATGGTAGCTTGCATCTAACTGCAAATCAGATCACAGGAACAAAATCTCACTTTATTAAACAGACAACATACTTTAAAAGAGCGCCAAATTTGACAAAAATCTATTTTGATTGACACTGTACAAAGGTCAACACTACACACAAGTAATTACAATCAGATCAATTGAATGCGTTTCTGTTAAAGGGGTAATAAATAACCATTATGAAATAGATTACTTTTTGCCATGCTGCCTGTGTTCAAAATGTTTTTATATATAGTGTACCAAATACATACACTTGTGTTGCAAATTATTCTACCACTCTGTGGCTAAGTCTTAGCATGTTTTACACTTTCTTGCTTAATCAGATCCAATAGGAAATACACCAACGCAACTCCAATTACTAATATATTTTGTGTTCTCGGACAACTTTAGCCAAACCCTTAATTTATTTTTATTCAGGTGTTAAAAGCCTTGGCGTTTAAAATTTAAGGCTAATGTAAATTAAATGTGATATTTTTCCTCCTTCCAGACAGTCAATGGTGTCCTTGCAAAATGATGACGTCCATGTAATGGTCAATTAAGTCAAGAGGGGAGGTCACGTTCCTTCACAGGCAAGGATATGAAGATAAAAAAAGACAAAGACAAACAACTGGAGGCAAAGTGGAAATGCTTCCTGGGTGTGTCAGAAAGAGGATGCCGTCGGTGACTGCTTTGATACCTCAAGTAAAAAGGTTGGGGGGAATCCCCAGATGACAGCTGAGCAACTGTGATCGGATTTGTCCGAGGAATGTACTCAACTCTCAGCCCAGACAAAAAAATAATAAAAAGGTGCACAGTGTGAGCTCAAGCCTTCCATGCTACAACCGTAGGTGCTCCCCTGCTGACTTCAAAGAACAAGAAGCGTCCACTCAAAACCCACGTGGACCAACACAAAGGTCGTGGAATGTTCTTCTCAGGAGCAACCACACTACATTTTTACTTTTTGGTTGATGAATCATCAACATGTCTGGAGAAGAAAGGAGCCCTGTAAAGAAAAGTACACCTTTCCCAAAGCAAGTGGACTGTCATCCATTGTGGTTTGCTTCTTCGGAGACCGGCAACCTCCAACAAGACAATTCCAAGCATGCCTCCAAATCTCTGGTTGCAGACAAAGTGCAAGAAGAGGCTGAAGTGGCAGGGGTGGCCAAGTTGGGTCCTCAAGAACCACTATCCAGCCCGTTTTCCCATGTCCCCCTCCTTCAGCACAGCTGAATCTAATGATCAGTCCATCAGCAAGCTTTGCACAATCCTGATCATTAATCAGGTGTGTTGGTGGAGAGAAACATGGAAAAAAGGCTGATGTGGCTTTCGTGGACCCAACTTGGCCACCCCTGGAGTAGGGAAGCTCAGCGGGGACGTGAAGAAAACAGTTGCTGAACACAAGGCTGATATGTGATGAAAAGAGGCCTTTTCCCATGAGCAATGGGCAAAGATAGCCGTCGACGGCCGCAAGAACCTTGTCTCAAGATAGATTTCGCATCTGAAAGAGGTTTTCATTCCCAAAACCGTTGCATTATTCTTACCAAGCGCAGATTACATTTAGAATGATTTTGTCAATCAATTAATCACAATAACATGTTTTGCTGAATTACAAAAACAATAAACCTGCTTTCATTCAAGTTGCATATGTTCATTTTACAAGTCCTTTAAAAAATTTAAAAAACAGTCCAACTTGCTGAAACGCTAAAATGGAGGGGAGATTTAATACTTAAATTTTTTTAACACTAGCATGTATAATATACGTCAAACTATAGTTTGGGGATTTATCATAAAAGTACAGTTAATTGATGAAATTGGCTATGTGAATAAAAAGGGGTGTTTGGTTTTATGTTACATGCGTGTGTAAAAGGTTAATTGTTAACAAGTCCTGCTAATATCTAATAAAGCATTTTTGTTTTTTGATAAACTGACTACAAATCACTTAATAGGAAGTTGGACTTATGTTCTTTTACGTCTTCCGAATTACTTTCAACCAACTATGACATGTGCTCTACTTTTGTATATTGTAATGTGTTTATATGTTAAACAGTGAAAAGATTACAAAAAAGCACCAACTATAGACAAGCTGTACATTATGCAAGCCATTTGCTGCTTTTATTCTTTTTGGGCTGATGACTCAACATGTCCCAATCCCGGGATGTGCCAAGTATGTCCTCTGGACTAAAACAAATGACTTCTGGGTTACATTTATTTGCCATACTTTTTTAAATTTCATTCTTTCTTTACCTGTATACACCCTTATTATCCTGGTCCAGTTCCTCTTGGTACCCCTTACAAAATCTGATGACTCCACAACCCTGAAACACAAAAAATAAAAGGGGGGTTAGTGTTGATCAATATGATAGTCGTTCCGCAAACCCTACACTGCACATTCCGGCTTTCAAATGCCGTCCTCACCCAAGATAATCCTGTTCTGGATCCAGGCAAGCCACAACTACAAACCAACATTAGAGTCCAACCAGCAGCTCTCTAAACCTGCCCTCATTTCAAATCTTCCTTTCTAGCGTACAACACAATTGGCATCCAGAACCAAACTAAACCAAGGCACAGCCCAGAGATCAACACTCTGCCCCCCACACATCATACATAACTTTTGTGTGCCGCTGGTGTCTTGACTTGTGGAATTGTTCCTTTGACTCTTCTTTCTGCCTGCAAAACACACACAAAAAAGTGAAAAGATTTTCAGAAATGTGATGAAATGACAAGGAATGACAAACTTCATATGTGAACAGACAAGGAACTTAGCCAGAGACCACAAAAGAAAAAAAAACATTTACATACCACCATTAATAAAATATTCGACAACCAATTAACGGAAACACTTTTAAATAAACATAAAAAACCCTTACTGTTCCATTCCCCAAGTAAACCCCATCGGGACTGTCATTTACAACAAACACAAACATGGCCGGCATTCCCAAAGATAATAAATAAAACAACCACAAATGCACGCCAAAAACATTGGAAATACCGCAAAAAGATACAACAGCGCTTAAATGAAACAAACGGAGTGAATTGTGGCGTGCTGTGCTCACCTCAAACGCTGTCGTGTTCGTCAAGTGTAAAAATCCTGCAACAAACAAAACATCGTCGTGAGAAACGGGAACAAACCACAAACATATGTGCGGGTGTATCCACTTACCTGACGGTCATCGTTTTGCCGCACGTGTGCACTGCGTTTGATAAATGCCCTTGTGAACGAACACACCTGTCACCAATTATGTGATCTGCCAAACGCCAATCAAAGCCAACCTTCTTCTTCTGCTTGTTGAACGACGCTTTGCACACTAGCGCCACCTGGCGACTCGTCATGACTGCTTTGGTTTACCGCGGAAATTGTTGGTTTCAAAGTGAATCACAAGAACGAAAAGTCTTGGATTGCGTTTCTCTGCTATTTTTATGCTTCTTAATTAACTGCTTGTATTTCACATCATCCTCGGCTGCTTCCAATTTTCACCTTGCTCGGGAGTTGAGGTTCTGTCTTTGCGGCTCAACCACTGATCTGTATATATAACTGGACAGCTGATAGGCCAACACTTTTGAAACCGCGAGTAGCCACGGAGGAGGCGGGAGTTTTGCATTCCTGGTTTTCACACATCAGCTTTGTTTCCGTTTCCTGTTAGCAATGTGTGGGCTGGGTCCCAGTTCTTCAGCCGGCGGGTGCGAGTGTGTCTGTCTCAGATGACCGAAGCATTTCAGAGAGTTGAGGCGCCCCCGAGAGTGTTGGAACGCGGCCATCAGTCGCCGAAACGAAGCTAATGTGGAAAACCGGAAGTCCGAAGTCCGTGGCATCTACCCAATTACTCAATATCTTTTGTAATTTTGAGCTTTCCTTACCGAATGTTTTGTTTGGATTTTTTAACCTTAACAATTCGTTTGAAAAATATATATTTTTTAAATGAATCTCTTAATTAAATGTAAATGTGTAAAGTCAAAACCAATTTCTTTTCTTCTGTTTTTGAAAGAGATGGATGTATATTTACGGTCAATCTCTACTTCCAAAAATAAGAAAGCTATCAAGACCTTAAATTTGTGTTCTCATTTTGGTGTTTTTTATATTTCTTAGTTTAAGACCCCTGGCATATTTATTTTACTTTTTTTATTTTCCTTTATTGTTGTGTACTGTGATGATTGTTTGCCATGTTTGGCTTGTGGTTTCAATTGGTTAAATAAAGCATTTAGAAAAATAAAATAAATTAAAACATCTACCCCATTACTCCTCCCAAGAAACGCTTCTCAGCATATGACATTTACAATATCGAGATTGGAAAACATTTGAGACAGTACTTAGTTGAAACGGCATGATTTATGTTTTAAATTTGTTAAACAACAAGATGACTTCAGACATTTACAGCTTGCTTTTGATATATGTATTAATTATATGCATGATTTTTACAGGATAAAACGTGTAACTGTTTTTTTTTTTAAGATTTATAGGCCAACCTGTAATTCGACTAATTTTGCCTCTGCCAAATCTATTAGGGTCTAAGCAGCATATAACTGACCACTTGTTATAGTGACCACCCCGCCATGTTTATTTTTCATAGGACATGTTAAGGTTAAGCTTGAGATGACGCCTGCAACCAAATAAACAAGAGAAAATATTCATTTTGCCGAGTGCAGTCATCCAATAACAGGCCTGCAAATACATTTTCAGGCAAGGCGCCGGTGTGTGTGTGGGTCGCATGTATACGTCTCGGGGCATGTGTGTGAAGTCACTGACAGCTCCATTATGACTTGAGCACATCCAGGGGAGAGATGCGGAACAGGCCCGGTTTACGTCAGTCCAGCTGTTGATGGGAGGGTTGAGGTGGGACAACTGCCGTCTCCTTTAATGAGCCTTCGCTTGTGTCATCAGCTTTCAATTTACGGAGCGGTCCACTCTACCTCTGGCCCTACAGACACACACACACACTGTCGTGTTTCTTGCAAATGATTCCCCACGATTGTGTGTTAAAGTAATTAATTTGCTGTCATCTCCTACCTGGAAAGCTGTCAAATGGAGGATGTCGTCTTCCTTTGCTCACCAGCCTGGAGCCAAACAAGTAGAATGTTTGTTGATGTGGCGCATCTAAATTTACAGGATTTTAATGTTTTAAAAGTTGATCAACACCTGTGGGAGTACAACCCCACTATCGGTCATGCACAAAAAAAGGTGAGTGCAGCAGTGTAGAATTATTAGTTACTGAAATATGAGTGTAATATTTAGGTGGCTGTGCTGTAAAATATGACCACTGCAAGCTAAAATAAGCATTAAAATCATCCCTTAGGAAGTCTATCCGAAAATTCTGAATACATTTCAGACTGCAGGCATAGAGTAGGAGTGAGTGCAAAGGGTTCTTCTGATGTCTCTACTCCCTCTACTGGGCTGCGTTGTGCACAGCTCATGTTAGCAGAAACAATCAGCACAGGAATTGGAGACGTTTTCTTCAAAAACAGTTTATTTCTCCTTTAAACAGACCCTAAAAGTATTCTCATACATTTTCCTCTAAAAAACTTCTACGCTTCCAAAACAATAACTCGGCTTTCAGAGACTATAAAAATATAACATAGGTTACAATTAAGAATTTATAAATGTAGATTTACTATACATTTTTTTAAAAAACATGAAATATTCTTTTAGTACACACAAAGAAATAAATGGCATTTGACAAAAAAAAAAAATAAGGCCCTAAATCTTATTTTAAAATAATTACGAATAATGACAACAAAAACCTGTTTTTGGAGGCTTCGCTATCGGTCAGTCCAGATTAACTTTTGTGGACGACTAAATCAAAACTGCACAATTCTGCGTGGGATGACTCGAAAAAGTGGAGGGAGCTTCCATGAAGGGTGCTGTCCACGCTCAAGCCCAAGCCCGACGACGAGGTGCTGATGGGAGACGGGTCACGGTGAAGCATCGTCCGGCGGCTCATTTTCAGGACTCCGACGAACACGTACCTCTCGCAATCGGAGTCGCGCGACGCCTCGTCTTCCAACGCGGTGACGCAACCGCCGTCGAACCGCTGGATGGCCTCGGCCACCGTGTACCTGGTCTTGCCCACGGCGCACCTCTGCATCTTTTTGATGCTGAGGTCGGACTGGAGGAACAGATGGAGTCGACTGTCGGATAACAACAGCGGCGTGTGAAGAACGCTAAGGAAGGAAATGAAACGTGATCAATGCCGTCGTCCGTGAGGCGTGATGTCATTTAGTTGGGGGAGAAAACTCACATTTGTAAAAACTCCTGCAGGCCCTTCATCCTTTGTCGAACCTGCTCTACGTTCTTCATGCTGAAGAACGGATTCCAAGGGGGCAGCTTCGGGACTTCTCTGGAGGAAGACGGGAACAAATCCACTTATTCCAACACAGCAGATTCGACTTCAATCTAATAAAAGACGTGCCAACGTACATGATTAGGGCGTTTTGCTCCAGACAACGTCGCAGCCAAACAAATTCTCGGTAACGTCGCCTCACCGCCGAAGCCTTCTTGCGAAAGCACATGCTATTCGTCTACGGGAGGCCGACAACATTAGCAAACGTTCAAAAACCCCACGACGACATACTTAGCATGCGATGCTACTCACGTGAAGACAGATTTCGTAGTCGACGTGCGTGTGCCAGTGGTCGGCGTTTTGGAGCCTTGGATTTCCAACAAAGACGCTGATAAACTCCTTTAAAAAAAAATTTGGGAAATAAATGCTTCTATGGGATGCGATGAGGATCTTTGAATCGTTCTGGTTACTTACCGTTTTGACAAGATTGTCAAACATACTGTCGTCCATGCTAGAAACCTACATGATGACAACATATTGTAAAAAGTTGCATAAAAGATGTTATAAGCCCTTTTCACACTGCACTCAGTATGAAAGAGTTGCACGACAACGTAAAATCCATTGGTGGTGCACCGCCCCTTGCCGCATACGCAATAAATGACTTTTGCTAAATACAGTGTGAAAAGGGCTCAACTTTTCACTCCGTTAAATTTGCTTACTTGCTCTGTAGATTTTTTATTTTTTTTTCCCCCCACTCTCCTCAGACGCTTTTCAAAGGGAGCCGTTTGAAAATGTCTACGACATCAAGATGGCGGTGATGATGATGATGGAGCTGCGGAGGATCCCGGAAGAATCCCTTCCAGTAGTGCCTAAAGTTGTGGCAGAGAAGGCGGGGAAAGTGAAATACATTCCTGGTGGATTAGTTTGAAGAGGAAAACTTTTTGAATGTCAATACCTTAGCTTGGACATCTCGTCCAATCAGATTTCAGCCTCTATGTGTAACCACGTCAATCCAATCAGAACTATATTAGCAATAGAAATGTTTTTTTTTTTTAACCAATCAGATTCCTGATTCTTCCTCATTTTTCAGCTAATATCGACAAACAAACAAAAAAAACTGTTGCCATCTGCACACATACATTTAATAAGAGGCGCTATTAAAAATTGAATTAAGCCCCCTGAAGGCCAAATGAATTCAACAATTACAATCGTAAGAGGTTCAGCTGAGGTATTTGCACATCTTAAGGACTCGGGAAGTGCGCCTTTCCAGCTGATATAAGCATAAAGGCCAATAAAAAAGGGCACAGGAGGTGGATTTGAGCTCACAACACCAAAACAGGATTAGAAACAATAAAGCCTCTTTTGCACACAATCAGCACTAATTCTGGCCAAACCCGCAGAATAAATGCATCTATTATAGTGAAACAGTTCCAGGGGAAAATTTCATTCCTCCCAAGAAAAACTACACGCATCAATTGACATCAAAACGTGACACTTCTATTTTTTCTTAGATAATCATGTGACTTCTTTTTATTTTTTGGACAATAACTAGCAAAATCAAGCAGAATCAAATCGATGAAGGCAGATTATGCTGTGACCAAAGAAAGGCTCCATCGCAGTGGACCTCTGCTAGAGGTCACATGAACGCCTGCCCTTGCAAAACATTTGCTAGACTATTACGTGGACTAAACATTTGCTGCGGGTCTCCCGGGGTGATGATTATTTCCCCAATACTTAAACATTTACCTTATGACTTTTACACAATCAATACATTCCACACATTGTTTGCAATCTAAACAAGGGGTGTCAAATATTTGTCACAAGCCACATTGTAGTTAATGGCTGTTATGACTGCAAAAAAATGTCTTACCAATTTTATCTATTTAGTATATTGTCACATACAACAATGAAGGCTGACTGAGAAGAGAAATATAAAAACATTTTCTACTGGTTAAAATGAGTTCAGTAACAAAAATTGCTATCAATATCCGTATAATTATTTATGATGGGCCTTAATTGACACCTGTGATCTAAGCGTCCAGTCTTGATGTTTGGATGCATTTAAATAAAATCACTCTAATTAGATTTGTGTTTGTAGCTGGACTACTATTAGTTGAACAGAAAACTAACATCCTGTCTTTTTTTTGTTCCGGATTTTTCTTAGAAGACTGAAAGCATTTTAACGTCAACATGAAGTTGAGGCTAATCTGTTTTGAAAAAAATAATGAGAACACACATTAAGATTATATAATTAGTGAAGTATTGTGCTTACCTTTCGCTTGTTGCTTCTATCAGCTTCTCGGGACTGAATCAAACACTCATGGCAACCTCGTCAATTTCCTTGTTCACGCTATTTAAAAAAATAATGATAATAATATTCGACGCAGGATAAGACTTAAAAAAAAAAAAAACACGACAGTGCTGGTGTTAATACAAAAAAAAATATGTGACTCGCCAACGGCGTGCGAGTGCACACCTGTCGTTCCTGCTGCCCACTGTTTGGGGATTAGATGACAGTAAACGATATCACCTGGTCAGGTCGCAGGGGGGCGGGGACTATCGCCTCACATGAACTTTAACCTCGTCCTACGCGACCATTTGTTGTAAACTCATTTGAATAAATGGCTCCATAATACTAGTGCAAACAGCATTATGATAATTGAAGTTATGGTGATTTTGACTCAAGGGCACATAATCAGTCAGCAACACTACCCCACGCTGTACTTTGTTTGGGGGGAAAAAGTAGTAGTCAAGTAAAACAAATATATATATTTTTTTAAATCATCACGATAGCTCACGTTTTTCTGGGTTTGGTTATGTGACATTCCCAAGCTGAGCTCTTATGGCACTGTGATGTAATTTCCTGTCGAGATCAAGTGGCCAAAATGGCCGCCCCAGAGATGGACAATTATATCAATCAATTATATCCTCTGCTATAATTTGACTCCCCCTCCCACAATGTTATAATATGCAATAATGCACTTTTAACAATTTCATAGACTATATTATTTAGTCACGGTGGATAATTAGGGGGGGGGGGGGGCTTGCTGCAAAAAACACCTTTGAATGCAGCCATTAAAATAAATCAGAAATGTCATGTCCAAATACACAAAATTAGCAATATTTTAATGTCATTTTTACAGTTCACCTTTAGAAACCTTTAAATAAGCAACATGATTATCATTTCACTCATGTCATTGACATTTATAAATTCACACTTCTGCCACTTTGTCTCCCCCCTTCCCCCCAAAAATGTGTCAAGGCCACCCCTCCAAATAAAAAAAACTAAATGAAGGCACTTACCAACACTGGTCAAGCTATTCAAATCAACATCCAGCGTGTCCAACCAGGAAGGGAAGCTCAACAGTAAAGTCATCTAAGTAGTTTACAAACCCCAGCTCAGGAAATTTGCATACAGTGGGGTCTTGTGGTGGGTGGAGTTGCGGGGTTTCCAGTGGTTGGTTAAACTGTTGTGTACAAATTTTCTAAATATTTCTTTAACAGCATGCTAGTACTGACAGATGTGTCCTATATTCCTTTCCTAAATAACCATAAATGTGATGCTGTGGAGTTTCACAATTCTGCATACAAAAAAATATAAATCCCCATTTAATACAATATTGGCTATTGCAGCATATAACTGGACTATTTAACAATTTAATTGTGTTTTGGTACCGCGGTCACCATTCATTTATTTTAACAATTTGAAGAAATCTGTATACAAGTGATGACAGTGCTTCACTGATAAGGTCCGACTCAATCAAGACACAAATTGTCTCCTGTAAAATAGCTGCCATTGTACGAAAACTAGTTTGACAGATGAGCCTAAAATAAAACAAACATTTTATTTATCCAATAGCAAGTAACTTCTTAGAGCCTCAAACACTTTATTGGCGCGGGGCAGCCAGTTGACAATATTTGAGCTGAAATTTGGTCCAAAACAAACTTTTATTTGAATCAAAGCAATATTTACAAAAAAAACACTACGGTGATAACAAAACAAGAGAGGGAAAACAACGAGATAACCAACAAAACTTTGGCTGACATCGTAAGACTCGCGGAACCATATGCAACTTTGGGATGAGGGTCGGGGGGGGGGGGGGGGGGGCAGCAGCTCCCGCCAACAAAGCTTCTTCAAAACTGAAGACTTTTTGAGAACATCATGGAACAATTGACATCATCTATGCAGATGGAACAAATGGGGGGGGGGGGGGGCAAAAAATAAAGAAAAGCCACACAACACCTAAAACTAGAAGGCCAGGCCAACAAAGGAGAGTCAGTCCTGAGGAAAACGGGGCCTGGGTGGTTCGAGGAGGCGGCCCACCAAACTACTGAGCTTCATCTTCTGGACACGAGTGCCATGTTAGCCTCTCCTCATAGAAGGCGATGACCACTTGAGGGCACTTGCTGTTGGCCTCGCGGGCCGGGACCAGGTCGGCTTCATCCGAGTCTTTCCTGCGGCGACAGATGGGAGGAATATGCGTCAACAACTGCGCAGCTTGCTAAATAATTATCTTCCAGAACATCCTCCGTGATAAACTGATTGTGTTCTATCAAAATTTAACTTTTGATTTTGATTATCAACTGACATTTTGGCCTATTTTCCAACACGTTATAGGCCAAACCAGAAACTGACTCATAATTATTATTTACAGCACTGTTAATTTGATATGTCCTTTTTTTTTTTTTTACGTTATTTGATTTATCAACAAAATATTTGTTCATTGTAACCATAATCTTGATGAAGGACCGGAGAAGGGTCACGGGGCAACAGATTGGACAGATTAGCTGTCAATCAGGTAATCGAGGCGGGATGTTTGCTCTCACACAAACTGCCCTTTGATTCTACATAAAGCATGATTTGGATAAGGAAATAAATTCATGTTCTTATTTATAAAACATGATTTTTAGAATAATCGTAATATTACGCTAACAAATATTTTTCCTTTTCCGAACTTTTTAAAAATAATTGCATCAAATTTATTTCCCTATTTAAGCCCTTCTGAGGAAGACTTAGTCCATGCCAGATTATTTTTTTTTTTGTGCCTTACGTATGTATCTATTGCTGGCTGGTATCGGCAGCCTCCGTGTGTACACAATACCTCACAATAAGGCGGATATCGGCACCCAGTAACAATAAAGGACAATAAAGATTCTATCACATATTGACTGACGTACCATTTCATCAAGAACATCAGCTCTCCACTGCTGTCTGTTGCCCCGATAATTCTTTCTGGATCAAGTTTCCTCGCAAAGCCTCTGGGTTTCTCAGGCTGGAAATGTGGAGAGTACAGTATAGTAGGTAAAAAGGAACATTTAATGATTTGTGTTTCTTGTTTATTGAACTGAAGAGTCATCACAGGTGCGCAATTATGAGTACGCTGTAGCAAAATGTGTCCTTCCTTCAGTGTTGTCCCGCGAAACGATAAGCTAACACAAATGTGAAGGGTGAACTTTCTTTATGAGATACTGTTGATACACTGTATGTCATTTCTTAACACATTACGGACTTGGGCGGCGTCGTGCAGATTCTGGCGAGGCATTCGGAACTACTCACGGCATCTTTCTTCTTCGCATCCATTTCAGAGTCGTCTCCAGACGCCTTTCTCTTCAGAGATGCCGGTTTCTCCTTAATGTTCTTCTGGGCTTCCAGAAAAGCGTTGATAAGCTCCGGACAATCCAAGTTCTCTTCCGGCTCCCAGGTGTTGTCAACTCTGGATGAGCAGAAGTGAAGTTTTTTTTTTTTTAAATGAAAATTAAAAGCATACAAGTACAGTGAAAATGCATTTACAAAGACTACTTTACACCTAATTGAGTGCAAACATGCAGGGTCTTCATGCAACGACAGAAATGGACAATCCCATAACAGGGAAACTCTTTGACCACAGCGGGGGGTGGGATCGGGGGTCTGTCCCGAGGCAACTCACTCTGAAAATCCTTTCCACTTGAGGAAGAACTCCACCTTCCCATTCACAATACGCTGGTCCAGAACTTTTTCCACCACAAATTCCTCAGGTTCCTCTTGTGTGCCCTGCCCCCCCTCCTGTGAATCCTTTCTACTCTTGGTATTCTGCTTCTTGCCCATGCTGTGCTCTATTAAAAACAGATAATACACAGTAAGACTTCAAGCACTTTTACACTTAAAATCAAACTGAATCACCACAACAATTTGTTAGTCCAGACCAGCTGATCCTACAGACCCCCTGAGATAAAGGGAGCCTGCATCACACTTATGAGAGCTACGGGATAACATGTCCATTTTGTACAAGATAGAACAACTTTCTGCAAGAAAGATGCTCGTAAGGCAACTGTTGCATCATTAATAAAGACCCAAAGTTTGCGGATTTGGATTTTTATCGTTGTGGATAACAGAAGGACTACGTTGGCGCGCTCGGCGTTAAGTTTGCTCTAGAACCGAAATAAAGCCGACGACAAGTTAGTGCAAAAGTTAAAAGGCTCCACGCACTCACGAATGGGCTTTTTCGGTGGCCGAATGAACCCAAAAGTTCCGTTAACAAACGACTACGAACGTACACGAAACGCTAACTTGGACGGTTAGCGCGCGCGCACTAACGCGAGCCTTGCAATTAGCACAAACAACCCTTTTCTAAAAAGAGCATTGCAAGAATTTAAGTCCAGTAGTTTCAACTGTGAACACTCACCTTTGAGACTCAACTAAAAACGACTCGCCTCAGCTTGGTGGTCAGCTTGGCTTGATGGCGAGCACGCGGTCGGCTTCTTTATCCCAAATAGCACAGGCGCCAAAAAGCTAGCTTTTGGCCTTCTACGGAAGCCTGGAAGGAAAAAAACGAGTCGCTCTTCGTTTTTTTTTTTAACTTCCGGAAAGTGAGTCGTTTACTCAAAATGGCCCGAAAACAGATATGGATGAGTTAATAATGCCGTTAATATTTGCTTCAAATAACTATCCATCTACAAAATGGTAAACTAACGAAATTGTTTACGTTAAATAATGTACCTAGAAGTACAGTGGCATCGGGCCACAATGTGGTAAAGGTATAAATTTATTTATTTCTAAAATCTTAATGGTTGAACAAACATGCTTTTTTTCGGGGGTTTCCTTAATTTTTTTTGGCCTGACGCCACTTAGATAGCACTGTTTATTTAGAGTATCGTAATTGTTGACGCATTGCTGTTAAGTAGATATAAAAAAAAAAAAACACATTCCACATTCAACAGCTGCAATATGTGACACGCTGAACAAGTTCACAAAAATACTAAACACATGCATTGTTTATATTTTTAATCAGAAAGAATCATGTCAGAAAGCATCTTTTAGTCCCCAAGCAGAAAACATACTGTCACATCCAACAACACCATGCAATCAAAAAACATCTGCCCGGCAATGATGGAAAGTGGGGAAGGGGCATTAATACGAAATAAAAAGTAAACACTTGGTCAAACCAGATAAATAAAAATGTGAGAACCTAGAAAAGAAAATACTTCATAAACTACTCCGTGCATGTCTCTTACGTTATCTTTTTGAAGACTTTGCAGAATGCAGAAAACACAGCAACCTCAACTACTTTTCAAACGGTCCCAAGCATAAAACATGATTGTATTGTATCCTTAATGGGATGGTTTAGGTCCATACAGGGCCAATTTACCTATAATGGAGTGATCATTACAGTGCACTTAAAATATGTTTCCATTTTTGCAACAAACTCAAGTGTGAGGTAGAAAATAATCTTGCCGAATCTCCCAATTAAAACAAATTGTGCTTTAAACCCAATTGATGTCAAATTGTGGATCATGTACATAAACCATCCGACGCAACGTAAGGCCTTGTCAGGTTCATCATTGGTATACTGTAGACGTCATCAAGACAAACACAAGCTCTCGTCTTCAACTCGAATTCGGCACGCATCCCCAAAAATCTGAAATAAATCTGTAAACATCAGATATGTAATCCCCCGTTCCTTTGACCGCTTTAGGATCCGGTTGCTGTAATAGAAATAAAAAAGACACTTGCCATTGACAGCTTTAGATGCGCGTGAGCGTTTTATGAACTTCAAAATGGTTGAATAAATACAGCCGTTAATCACCTGCTTGTATCGTAGTACGCTGAGAGGAGACGTGATAAGAAACCGGTCTTCAGCAGAATCTTTTTGCTGGCTGGCCACGCTGATGCGTAAACATGCCCCGATCAGCTACATCTGTCAGCCCAAATTCATTTGTGATTCATTTTGATGTCTGCAGGCACAAAAAGCGAGTGGTTGCATCGCGTACGATTCCATACAAACGTTCCTTTCCGCGCCGCGTGTCCGCCTCAAAGAAGCGGAAGGACGTCCAGTGTGTAAGCTACATTTCCCCCCGCAAGTCGTTTTTTTTTTTATTTTCTTTTGAATAACTTTTTGTGAGTTTCTCCTTTTTTGGCAGTTTTCGACTCCCGGCAGCAAGCGGTTCGACGCGCGCCCGCGCAGACCTCGCCGAGGCGAACCCGCAGCCGGAGAAAGGCAAGAAAAGATCAGCTTTGAGAAATGCGGCATCACTGCTTTTTGCTCTTCTTCCTCTTGTCCGTTTTGTTGCTGCTCGACGCCGAGACGGCGGGCCTTCGCACGGGCTGCACGACCACCCTCCCGTTGGCCCCGCACTGCAGGGTGAATCGGTCCGGGTTCAGGGGCTGTCCCGACTCGTCCCTCAGGCGGGCCAGGACGTCTCTGGTGAGCTGCTGGATCTGCTGGCCCACGGCGCCCATGGTCTTGGCCGTCACCTGCTTCTCCCTCAGCAAGCGCTCCCGGTGGGCGTGGAGCCGGTCCACCTCGTCCTGGAGCCCCGTGATGGCGTCCAGTTTGCGCTTGCGGCAGTTCTGCGCCGCCAGCTTGTTCTTGCCCCGCCGCCGGATGTCCCTGAGGAGGGTCACCTGTTCGGCGGAGAAGCCGTGGCCGTCGACGATCTCCAGGAACTCCTCCACGGGCATGTTGACGATCTGCAGGACCGAGAAGGGGATGGACATGGCGCGGGCGCGAAGCTCGTCCCGATTCAGCTCCCGCGCCGACAGGCTGGGCTCTTCGTCCTCGCTCAGGGGCTCCTCCTTGATGCCTTTGTGGGGGAGAGCGACGGGCGGCGGGTTCAAGAAGGCGGGAGACGAGTAGCTGTGGTCGTGCCACACGTTCTCGCCGAGATCCGCGTGGGGCCACGTGGCGGCGCGGTCCAAAAGGCCTTTGGAGGGGAGGGAATCCACCTCGCTGCTGTAGCCCGTTGCGCCGCACTCGTCTTCGCACGAACTTGATGACATCTCGGATGAACCTGAACGAGCAAATGTTCATTTTGATGATTAGTTCACAGATTTTATTAGCCTTTATTAGCTTGCCCAAACTGATAGCATCGATGACATCCCGATTGGTTGATCAGAGCAGAGTTTTCATACTCTTGTTCAAATAAAAGTGGAACCATTTTTAAACTAATAGATATATGGCTGCATCTTTTATTGAGTTATTATTGAAAATATGTACTGGACTGTAAAAAAATGAATGTGATATTGATTTGCGTTGGTCATTTTTTCTGCCACTAGATGGCGCAATTACATTTGTCAGACATTGGTGACAGCTTTCATTTCATATTAACAGCTATCTAATCTTCAACATGAAGTAACTTGTGAAATTCTGCTCAATTTGAAAATTGTAGAATACAACTTGACCCCAGTCTCCACAAATATATGCATTATTATTACTGCTAAATTTTGACATAGACGTGTCTTCTGCATTGCGAGTGGAATTTCCCCAGTACAGGCTTTCCAAGTAAGGGGCGGTCATTAATGGTGCGTTAAAAAAAAAAAAGGAACTATAAATTATGTAATTTCAACAGCATAGTTATTAGATAAACATCTATTCTGAACTGCTTCAGGTGACAATATATGTTGCAAACCAAAGTGAAATTTAAAGGGATACTTGACTCGTTGAGCCATTTTCAGCAGTAAAAAGTTCATTTGTCCAGAATTGATAACGTCTTTATTTTTCTTCTACAGTTAACTCTCAAAAACATATAAATACGTTCTATTTTAAATATTACCATGTTCCCAAAAACATATTTATTTATTTTTTTCATGTTTTTTTTATGCTAGAGCATACCTCAGACTCTGAACTCAAGACAACGGTTGAAGCAATGATAGTCATTACAAAAACGGCCAGCGGGTGGCAGCAGAGTATAAGAGATCAAACAGGGCCAAGTTGCAACAAGCTGTTTTCCCCCACTGTTTTAAACTGTTTTGTGAATAATGATAAAACTTATATTCTACATTTCTGCTACACGGAAATTTTGGTAGGTTCCATGTTTTTATTCTGTGAACCTTGCAAAATCAAGTCCAAATCCAGTAAAACAGCCGGGAGCGAAGGGGGGTTGCTTCAGTGAAAATGGTTGGGAGTGAATGAGTTCATAACTTTAAACACAATTTTTTCCACTTACTGTCGACTGAAGATGACATCACCGGTGCTGAGGAAGTAGGTAACGACCAATCATGGCTCACCTGTTTTCTGGCTTTGGTCAGCAAACTGAGCCATGATTGGTCGCTAACTACTTCCTCAGCACCGGTGATGTCATCTTCAGTCGACAGCAAGTCAGTCAAGTATCCCTTTAATGCTCAAGAACACATCTGGTCTGATCAAGTACGAAAGAACCCACCTGGGGAGACCGGACCTCCAGAGCTGCTCTCCAGAGAGAGCCCAGAGTCAGAGTCCAAATCCTCCAGGACGTCCGGGTTTATGCTTCCCAAAGAGTCCATCAGCTGCGAGTCGATGCTTTCCAAGCCCTCCAAGCCCAGTTGATTGATCTGATCAAAGACCGCCTCGTCCAGGCAGTCGCCCAGCGCGCTCGCCAATGACCCGCCGCCGCCGCCGCCACTTAAGTTACACACAGAGGCGAAAGGGAGCGCGGCCAGCCCCAGCGCCAGCCCCGGCGAAGCGTCCGAGCGGGTGGACCCGGTGGAGTCCTGTCGGAATAACGGCCTCTGCTGCCTGCCATCAAACGCTCCGCCGCCGGTTACCATGGCGTCCAGCAAAGTGGCGTCCAGGCTGATGCCGCCGTTGCTGCCGCTGTCGATGTCCAGGTCCGACAGGCGCTCGGTGACGAGTGAGTCCAAGTCCTACAAAACGTTTGGACTTACTAAAAAGCATCCAAAATAGGAGCTGAGCGACGCATGACTACTTACGTCGAGGTTAGTGACGGGCATCGAGAGGAAACGGCTCCAGTGCTGGTCAAAGTCGGTGGCGGGCGGCGGCGGTGCCGGCTGATGCGGTGACTCGCACAGCGCGGTGATGCCGTCAAGCGCGCTCTACAGGCAGATGACAAATGGTTGCTTAAAAGATTGAATGCTTCATTGCTACAATTACACGGTCGCTACTTAAATCAAGTAGTGTTGTGCATTACAAAAGCTTTTTCCCCCTGATTATTGTTTATTAATCAGTGATTGGTGGTTATTTTGTAATTTGTATTTTTATAATGATGGGGAAAAAAAGGGGGTTGATGTTGTGCTATGGTTCAGTCATTGTAAAAACAGATGTTTGTAAATTTTGATTAAACACACATAATAGTGTTTTTTCATGAAGGACGACAGAAATCAGTGAATTTTTTTTCTTGATATGCTGAAATCAAAAAATTAAAAAATGGCTCCAATATAGTTGTCGATTCATTTGAGAATCGATTCATTTTGACAAGTCTAAACGCTGAAACGGCGGCTGCTAAACAAATCTATACTGCTGGAAAATGATGACGGCCATACAAAATATTGACACGGCCAATTTCACTTAGAGGTCGACTCACTTTTGTTGTTTGAGGGGACAATATATTGACACTGTTTATATGAGCTGCGTCGAGATAGAAAAGTGGCAAAAGTGACATCGAGGTCCATACCTCTTGCTCCAAAGTGGAACTGAGTGCCAGCTGAGTGACCGCAGCGGATTCTTCCTCCTCTTTAACGACAACATCGTCCTCCTGGCGGGGACACGCAGAGACAGATGGTGAGGAGCCAAGATTAGGAAAAGGAGAGATTAAAAGGATTCAAAATACAAGCGCTGGAAGGGGTCAGCCAAACTGCATATTTGTTTGCCAAATTAGTTGTGTCGAACTTTTGTTTTTTTTCTTCTCGCAAATGAAAGGAATGATGACAAGAGATGTTTGTTTTCATTAGCAGCTGTTGTGACGCCAGATGGAACTGAAACTTCACTTTTACTTTTACGGGTAAAAGACTGCAGATGGGCCCTTTGGGACAAATTGCAATTCTGTAAAGTGATGATTAAGAGTTTTTGGATAACCACGCAGCAATTTTAATAGAAATAGAAATTGTTATTTTATGTTCCGACGTGATAAGGTCACTTGTTCAAAAAGCACATTGTTGACTATACAGTCAATAATAGCCGCTATCTTATGATTATGATTAAGTATGACTGGGCATGTTAGATGACAGTAAAAAAGACATTTGGCCATAAATGCGGCAACATCCGTGTGCTTTTATGCCAGCCGGCAGGGTGGCGGTCTAAGCCCCGCATCTCCACCTCTCATAACCCACAGACGGCGGTTTCATCTGGAGAAAGGAGATATGGTTATACAATTGGCGGGCGCCACCAACTGCCCTCAAGACAGAACAAATCCAGCAGGCAGCTGGGCCTCTCCTCGACTCCGGATCACTTGGATCGATTCATACTGAAGCGTTTTCACGGCATGGAATGTGAAGCTAAACGATTTGAGCGTCGCAATAGCGCCACGTGATGCTAATGTCATTTGATAAAAAAAATTGCTCTTTTAGTTCATTCTGGTTTGGACCTTGTTGAGTAAAGAATGACAAGAACTTATTTATGTTATGGATCAGATCGCCAGCCAGCTAGCTAGCTAGCTAGCTAGACTCGTTAGGCGCTGTCTGCTCAGCACAAGATGAATCCACACATTGCGACAAACTTTTTTATTAGCCAAGGCTTACAGTTAGAAAAGACTCTTTTTTTTGTTTTGTGACATCCGGGTTTCTTTACTTGAACACAAAGCTAGTCTTGGTGGATACACAGATTAATTGTACTTTCGTACATATAGTTGTTGAAAAATGTATTGTTCTGCCCGACACATTTGCAAGGTATAAGCGGCATGGGCGAAGTGACATTGAATTTCATGTGGCCATGTTTCACTTAATAGTCTTGTGCGGCTTTTGTTAAATCGAGACTGGCAAGCACGTGCTTACTTGTTAAAGAGATGACATCACTAGCTAGACCAGTTGGGTGCTCATCAAAAATATCCACTTCTCAGACTTGCCCTGCGCATGTTGGTACTTAAACTGTATTGTTTCCAGTTCCTGATTTCAACACACTTGGTGGATTGTGGGAGGGACGTTCTTATTTAACACACTTGCTAACTTCACAGGCAGATTAATAGCATGCCCTGCTTATTTAACCGCATTGACTTTCATCTAGTATTCTGTACTTTCTACTCCTTTTGTCAAAATAGCCTCGTTAAGTAGAGAGGTCATGGCGGTCAATATTTTTGTTGTTTGCATGTTGCCAAGCTATCAAAAGTGTTCCCTCCCTGGTCCTTCTGAAAACCCCCAATTGAGACCTCCCCCATAAAGGCTCATAAGCCGGCAGTGGCAAGTGGCAACAAAGTAATACTTAAATTTCTTTATACCAAAGAGTTACATGCTTGTTTATTTTTTAATCCTTTAATATGTGAATACATCATTTTTAATACTGTATATTTCTGCAAATGCCATGTTCTGAACATTAGCTGCTTCTATCTTTTAATACGCATTATGAAACTGTCACATATTCACACTTTGCTCTTAAAACTCTGCTGACACAAGGTCCAGATGGAGATTTGTGACATTTCGCAATTGACAGCTCCCAAAATATATATTTTTGCCTATAGATGCCACAAGGTGGCGGCAAAACACTTCTTCTTTTTTTGCCAAAGGGAAACTCCTCAACTCACTTCGATATAGTTCTTTGGCACAAAGATGCCGCAAAATGGTGCCAAAGTCTTACTTTTAATGCTTGTCAGTATTATTTTTATATAAGTTCCAAAATAAAATCCACAGAGGTATTCACTGTAACATATCGTATAGAATTTTACTTCTGTACATTCCTTGACTCGCATTTAATAACACAAGTATGTACACTTCTACTTCACTACTAGCAGTACTTACATAACCGCATCTAGTTACATTATTGCAATTTATGCAACATCACGCAACACACTTGCCTCTGTTACTACCCTGTTGACACAAGGCCCCGATGGAGATGTTCGCTGAAGCTCTTGGTTCCTGTCATCGCCGGCCTGGTAGCTTTCTGGGTCCGGTTCGGTGTCTGTGCTGCTACTGCTGCTGCTAGTCGAAGGCTGTCCGCCGTCAGACTTGTCACTGGGCGACACTTGGTGCACCAGCCATGTGTTCAACTGCGTGGGGAACCGCGGAGAGCCCAGAGTTCGAACCTCCTCTAGAAGCCTGCGGCTAGCGAAGAAATAGTCCAATTCGGGGCATTTGGGGTGCACGGTGTGTCCCCCGAGAGTGTCTCTTAAATTGTGGAAGGGTGTCTGGGTGTAGGCTGAGCTAGGACCCAAGTTAATCTCAATCAGAGGCGAGTAGTAGCCACTTAAGTAGCTGTCGATGTCCACGCGAACTCCAATCAAACTGAGCAAGATGGTCAACTGAATCAGGCCTTCTGTGAAGTATTTTTTCGCGACTTGCATTTTCTAAATACGTTGTCACTGCGGATAAATATGTAACGCTGGCCTAACAGTTCCTCTTTTTCCCCCCGAGTGGACAAAGGGAAAAGCCTTAACAAAGAGCACGCCTTCCCCTGTCAGACAAAGAGGTCCGCCTGTACCGGCGAACTCGTCGGTTAGCAAACGCTATGCTAGGTGCTAAGCTACCAACTTTATGACCAATTACCGTAAACCTCTTGAAACAAACATAGCGAAACACGCTACCTTTCAATCCCTTGTAGTAGATCGCTTGTCGTTTTAATGATCAAAGCCTAAAGACGTCATTAATGTTACGTAAAGTGGGATGTCGATGAAGCTCAATGCGGATAACCAAAGAGTGCTCCACAGAAAGAACTTCGACAAAATTTGCATCACGACGAAAGATTGGGTAGTAACGTTGACTACAGCAACAGCTGATTGGACAGTGCGGCTGTCTGTCATACTTCTACCCAATGACATTCTTCTTTCGTTGGAAACTTCCTGGTCTCGCGTCGCAAAACTACAAATATTTACATTAAAACAAGAAACAACATTTATACGGCTTTTGGGCATAACATCGATTTATTCTAACGTCTAATATGCTATCACGTTTAGTTAGGGCTTCATTTCCAACGTCACGCGGCGTAGTTTAAATTTCTCTCTCAGATTTTGTCAACAGTGTAGTTTGGTTTCACTTGCTGGAATCATGTGTCTGTCTGGGACAGTTCGTGCTACTGACCTGCATTTGTTCTATGTTTAGCCTGCTGGTAAACGTTAAAATGACAGTATGAGAACTTGGTAAACTTGTTTACTGGCGCCATCAAAAACACCTTATGCAACATGTATTTTGCTTCCACATTCATTCATCCGTTTATTTTCTACATCCTCATTTGGGTGCAGGTGTGCCGGAGCCCAAGCCAGAGTACAGTCGGTACCCCCTTGACTGGTCACCAATCAATCGCAAACAACCATTCACGAGCGCACCTATAGACAATTTAGAGTCTAAACCTAAAGCTTTTGGAATGTGGGAGGAAGCCAAATGTACATGCGGGAAAAAAACACACAAGTACAGCGGGGGCATGCAAACGCCATACAGGAAGGTGATAGACGAAATGTGAACCCCAAACCTCAATACTCTTTAGGCAGACCTGCTTTCAAATATAGTATTTGTCTCATTTGGCCAAGCATCCTATGGACCATTTTGATGTAATCTGCTTTGTTCAAACTCATTGCCCAACTATAGTTCAAAGGTTCGTATTTGTTGACCTTTTCTACTGTGAGCGTTATAGATTGAAAATACAATAGTTCCACGCATAATAAACACTTTATTGCCCAACCACAGTGCAAGTATTCCTGGTAAATGTTAATAAGGATAGTCATCAACAATAAAGTCATTAAACTGTAATTGTGTATGAACTGTAAACCTGAGGAAATGAGCAAACTATACAATAAAGAACACAATAGAATACAATATACATACTGTACTTTATTGTCAATTGCAATTAAAAGGTAGGTCTGTTTAGCAGCACACCAAGTACAAGCACAAAAACGACTAGGTGGGTGAAATGTAACTCACTAATTTAATATATGAAATTATTAATATATTGAGGTGGCATTTTAAAATGACTTTATGTACTTGGAAGCTCACCATTTCGGTAGCTCATTTCCATCAGCGCAGCGCTGTGTAGTTCATGTTTTTCAGTGAAGAGATGGGCTGTGTTCACAACCATCACTTATTCTCAACTGTTTGGAAATGGGTCATTTTATGTCATTTATCAATAATGATAAAGACAGAGCAAATGGCTCTGGCCTACTGAAAAAAAAAAAGTGCATAATGGTAAATACATGAAAAGCTTCAAAGAAACGGTGTGAGTTGTGCAATTTACACGAGTTAACCTTGAAAACACAGTTGCCTTGCCCGATTGTCAGTTGCTTTAAAAGGTTTGAGAAGTGTATTGGGAATGATTGTGAACACAGCCCATGACCACTTTGTATAGTTAGTATCCGGTTTGAAAGTTTAACTGCTCCACATTGCAATGTATCTTGGAAACTGGCCGACTATAGTCATAAACTAATAATGTGCAACAAAATGTCACCATGAACATATTAACTAAACATTTTATTAAACTAATCAACAACAAAGTAAAATATATGCACTTTATTTGTATTCGCTATAAACTATCTAGCTCCCAGCTACATGTTTAATGAAGTAAACATGTTATTAAACTAATAAAAACATAAGATTTATGCACTTTATTACTAGTTTGTATTAGTTTTAAACCACCTTGCTTCCAGCTACAACTTTCTGTCTGTGCTGCAGGCTAGAAATAATGTACAATACCGAAGCGGCTCAACTCTGACACCTGCTGTCCAAACGTAGTAATGCAGCACTAATTTGACAATACTTTTCAGACGATCGCATAATAATAGTAATAGCCCAAACACATACTTTTACTGTTTTGACGTATTTGTATTTTAATTTTACTTCAGAGGAAATATATTTGATTGCGTGCATCATTCCATTTAAAAAAACGCACGCACTAACCCATTCACAACAAATTAAGCAATACATTAATAAAAATTCAAAAGTCAGCATATATAAATGCCGTCTGGTTGATACAAATGTAGCAATCGTTCTATTTAGGTGGTAGTCTAAAACTTAAAATCATTTTCTTTTAAACAACAACACGTATACAGCCTATTTGATATTAGAGTGTGAACGTAAAATGTTAAACTATTCATGCATGTCACCAGTCCCTTAAATAGTTTAAAAAGCGTCTATCCCAAAAAGTAATCGTCGAATTCATCGTCCAACAAATCCATCGTCTAGAAATCCTCCAAATCATCGCTTGAAAAAAGAAAAGAAAAACAAAAAAAGGGGGGAAACCCCACGTGGGTGATAATCTACTCCAGTTGATCGGACACAATATTAACAGTCACCTGATTAATCCACAAGTTTTTTTTCATAACGATGTGAAGTATAGTTAAATCATCTTTGTGAAGTTCTGACAGATTTATTGGGAGAGAAGGCGGCTCTTAAATCATGTCCACACGCTGCTCTAAGCTCCTAGCTGATTGGTGGAATATCATGTGACCTCAGAGAATTTGCACGCATGCGCGTTGTTTTTCAAGGGCTCATGGGAAAACTCAGGAACTTGTAGTAGTTGCACGGCACTATTTCTTTAATTATAAATAAATGAAGATTTGCTTCATGATTTTTTTTATTTATATATTTTTGTACATCAAGTTATATTTTAAATCAACCCACCTTTGACTATGTCAGTGATATGTTTTATGTTTGTCCTTCAACAGTTCAAATCATATCCATATTTATCAAGCTTTGGAATGAGTCAGTTTTCCACGCTTAATAGACAGTGCATGAAAACTATTCAATTTGACGACGAGTCTATTGATTGGTCGCCGACTTGATTTAATAGTCACACTAAACGTCTGAGCAGGCAGTACTGGCATTGATTGGAGTCTGCTTAAATGAGATTAAACGATTACTTCACTCTTCTAGATGTTTCATAAATTGGGAATGTGCAGTACTGATATAATGCATCGATATGCACGTTTAAAAAACCGGGGGGGAAAAAAACCTAATTGCATTTATAATGGCATAATTCAAAATAACATTAAGAAAAATAAAATACTTATGTGGGTATTAGAGTAACAAAACCCATGACCTATGAAATGCTTATGATATATATATATATTAACTAGCTGTTTCTCTCATTTCACAAAAAATAAAATAAAAAGAAAAATAATTAAGACCATTCAATTTGATCTAAATTATTTTTACAACGGTTATTTTACAGGTCAATAAGCAATTATTTTTTGTGGATACAGTATCAGGATTTTTTTTTTAGGAAATCTAAAATACATGTTAAATTTCGTAATATATGTATTTTTAACAGTAACTAAGGGATAAGTGCGTGCGTGTGAGTGTGTGTGCGCACGCGCGTGTGCGCGCGCGACAGAGAGAGGAGCTCCGTGCTCCAGAGAGGAAAACATCACACTGACTGCCTTTCTCCCTCCAGAACCATTTGCTGTTTGATTGACAGGTACCTTTAGCCAATCACACACGGCCAATAAAATCCGTCTTCTCTATTGGCTTATCACCTAAAACTCCCACACATTGCATCAGCCAATGAGAAAGAGTGTGATAGCGCTGCCTCTGCGGGTTGATTCTCTGGCGCCCCACAGTGGAAGTGGGTAGTTTGACACTTGGCTTGTCACCTGCGAGAAGTTAAATGAATCAAAATGCGCTTGGATTTTAATTTCTTTAATCTCCCTTTCATTATATGCTTTTGTTTTAATAAGCATAATACAAGCAGAATGTTTCTCGGCTTAGTCTAGTTTGCAGTGTGTCTGTATTATTTAATAAGTGAATATAAAATAATATTAAAATAACTTCTGTTTTATTGCCACACAATTGATGAAAGGCGACCATAATTTATCCACCGTTTAGTAACAAAGACATTTATCATCGCTGTGGTTTTGTAGTTAAGACTCAAACACTAGGTGTCGCCACTGCGCTGCTATTGGAGCGACCACTCAGCCTTGCAGCAGGACATTTGACCTGAATGTGGATTGCTTGCGGTGTGTGCTGTTTAACTTCTCCAAGCACGACTGGACACTACAAAATTGATTTTTTTTTTAACATCTATACTTTTTAGTATTTTTGCATGTATCCTCCGCCCACCTCCGAAGAATCAAGAGGCCATGGCGAGGCCAACAGCGAGACGAGGCGCTGACAAGATCCTTTCTTTCTTTCTTTTTTTTCATCTCGAGAGGCAGTCCTGGATTCGATGTCAGAGTCTGAGATGGCCGCCTTGATAAAGTCGGTGTGGCTTGCCGAGACTGGCAGCCGTCCCTTCTTGGAAAAGAAAACAGAACGGCCCTACATAAACAGAACAAAATGGCCGTTACTGAAGAAAAACAGCCGTGCACGAATGTGTGCTGGCAAATTAGAATGTTACCACTGCGGACTCACATATGTGCACGCATAAATACCGATGGCCTTTAATAAGAACGTCTGAAATGTGTACTTCAACGAGGAAGGGAGAGGCCAAAAATGTGCAATATTGCATGTGGCCATTGTGTGTATTAATCTGTTTGAGGAGGCCTTTTTCTGTCATAGCTGTAGCTATTGTGTCTGCTACTAATGGACTCTTCGCCCTGTCCCTCCTTATTCGCCCATATCATATCCATGCGTTCCCCTGGGAGCTGATTAAAAGGCTTTCTATCCAGGGTGAGGGGAGAAGATGAGTAGCTAGTGAAGAAGAGTGGTCCTTATTACACGGGATGTCTGGACATGAGAGGGTGGAGTGGAGGTCCTCTTTAGGTAATCGATAGAGATAGCGTTCGCCCACACCGTCGGTGTCTCTCGGCCTCCCCTCCCGTCTACTCATGCCATTAGAGATAATGTGTCTACTATTGACACAGCACGGTCTTGGGAACATGACAGAAATACAGTTGAGCTCTGTGAGGTCGAGCACCACGTCATCAAAAAAAGAAAAGGAAAAATAAATTGGTTGTTTAACCTGGTTGAGCGCATGTTCCATTCGCTCAATATGAGCTGCAATGACAAATGAAAAAATGTATCCGTTTATTAATTTTCTTCAGAAATTAAATCAAAAGAGGGCATGTCGGTGCATAGCAATGACGATTTGTTACTATTTTATTTGGGCGAAAAAGTGGACCACAAATCACTCCAATATTTTTTCAACATTGAATGATTAATGAATTGCTACGATGGGAAAAATAATTTATGATTGGTTACAAAACTTCACTACTAAAATAACATTGTAACCATTTAACAAGCACAGCAGTTTGATTTATTTTCCTGGTCATGTCATCCAGATGGCCACTTGTTGCTAGGCAGAATTCATAGGGCTAAATCAAAACTACATATTACAGATTTAAAATTACACCCCCCCCCCCCTCAAAATCGGGCCGTTTTGTATCAAATAACCACAAAACTGGGTCATTTTGTACAAAACAACCCATAATGGCAGGTCAAATTGAACCAATGCTGTGGTTCGATCCTTTTTTTTTTACCCAAATCGGGTTATTTTTGAAATGTTGAATCTGTATTAAATATAAAATACAGAGTGAAAAAACGCACCATCTGATGGCGAACTGGCTTCTGCGCCATTCATCGCTATAGCTAAAATATTACGTTATTTTGTAGATATGACCTGCTTGGTGTTAAAAAAAATAAAAAGGCTGACTGAAATCCTATAAATACAGCAGAAACAAAAACACCCAAAACGTTTTGACACTTCACGGCGTTGTAACGGAGAGTTATTGGCTGCGAAACACAAGATGCTTTAGGGGATTCCTGGCAAAGATAGACCGATGTTAAGATTTACATTCCATAATAATACAGCGGTGATGGAAGGTATAAACTTACTCAAGTCGTGAATTTGAGTTACTTGTGCTTTACTTGGCTTGTTGCGTTTGATAGCGCCTCGTGAATCACCGCGCCATCGTGGACCATACAGTAGTATGCGTGTGTGCCGGGTGGTAATTTACTTCCTCCGACTGCCAAAGCCGGATTGGAAATAACAGCGCGTGTAACCGAGACATATGCAAATGCCCAAATGTGTCCTTTATGAGATTTGCCAGCAGCTAGCTACGCGCCGCCTAACGGTCCAGATATTGTCGCGCTACGGGGCTGCAGACTTCTGAGAGAGATGCCTCGGGCGAGAACAACCTCTAACCTCGCTGACTCGCTCGCCCCCGGGGTCAATGAGGGAGGGGCGGGCGGCGCTACGGGGGATAGGCTGTGTAATTGATGTGGGGAGAGAGGCCTGCGGAGGCTTGCTGCGAGGGGGGGGGGGGGGTGAACCCGAGGCTCCAGAGGGGGCAGAACCTGATGAAGGTCTCTGCTCTATGTCCACCAGTATATGGCAATACAATCTGGATGTGCCACTTAATTACTAAATAGTGTATGGCTGTTGTCACAGGAACGAACGTCGCTAGTTTTTAGTCCAAATTCACAGTTGCTCTTTCAGCTGGATGTCAAAGGGCATGCTGGGAGTCGGGGAAGCAATGGCTGACAGATGTTTACAGAGGCATTGTTTGATGTCACTTATGTCCTTGCTTTATATGCATATCGTGTATCACTTTCATCTGGGCATTGTGGGAAAAAAAAGGCTCAGTCAGGCAGTGTCGTTCTCTCACCTCGTTTTCGTTCAGTCCGTCCCGATCAACTCCCAAACTCTAAAAGAGCTTCCGCTCGATCGTCTCATCCGGACTTAAGCATTCGGAGTGCAAAAGGAACTTGAACCAACATTACAGAAGGCACTGCCTTGTTTGCTGCGGCGCTAACGGCGGCTAACGAGGCTTTCGTCTTACATCATAAAGCCTGGGAAAAGGATACGGCAACAAATGGCGGATCAACGGCCTAAAGAGGAAGGAGCAAAGGAATCAAATGAAGCCGAGTCACCCCAACGAAATGAAGACGAAACGGTTGAATCTCAATCGACGCACGCGGGTTCCAGCGTGAACTTCTTCAGTCAAACCTTGAGTGTTAAGTTTGAGGCTCTCTTGAACGCGTTTCATCAGCTGCATGCAACCATTGAAGGACTGTTGATGCGTACGCAGCCAGATGAGGACGCAGACGACGAGCAACTGGTAATCAGGGTTCATATCATCCCCTAGGAGGGCAAAAGAGTCGACGGCAAGCTAAGCGCGATGGTTCGAATGGATGAAAAGTTGCCTCTGCTTACTGTATGTTTCTTGCCGTCTGTCTGGTATTGGTTAAAGCATTCTTCAAAAACATGAACAGACTCAAGTGGATTATTAAGTTAACGCAGTAGATGCGCATAATCAAATACTTCACTTTTCATCGATAGATGCTTGAAGGGAAGGTCCACTCCCCATTTTTCTGTACAGCAATATGTTCTATGCGCCCCCCACTAGTCTAAACCCAGCATTCTGATTTAATATTGGAATATAAATTCAACAGGAAAAAAAACACCCGGTGGCTATTTTGCTCCTTGCTGTCAACTGAAAATGACATCACAGTAACAGCCAATCGCGGCTTGCCTGTTTTCTGAGTTTGGTCATGTGACTTTGGCAAGGTGAGCTGCAATTTGTCATTATCCGGGTCCTAAGTAACTGTGATGTCATTTTCAGTCGACAGGAAGCCACAAATGGCCGACCCCCCCGAGATGGATAAAAACAGGTGGATTTTGTTGCTTAATAATAATAATAATAATAATGATAATAATAGCCACAACATCAACCTGAATCTTTAGACAAGTGGAGATGCATAGGACTTATTATAAATAAATAAATAAATAATCAGGGTTGACTTCCAGTTTACAATCATAAAAATATATTTTCCCAATTACACATTTCAGAAAGCGGGTTGCAGAAGTAAAAAAAAAAAAAAGAAGAAAAAAAAGCCAGTGGCAGGACAGGTAAAATATTTGCAAGTCTTGCTGTTGATAGATTGAGGTCACAATAAAAGCAGGGGGCTTTACATGCATGTTGTGGGACAGGATTTAGCAAGCATGCGTATTAATGGCGATGACCCCCGATTTGCCATGCTTGACTATAGAAGAAAGCAGATGGTGTTATGTGAAGGGATGGGGTGGGGGTGGGGGGGGCAATTTGGCTTGCAGAGCATGTTCCTCGCTCAGAGACAGTTGGTTTGCCGGACCACTGAGACACTGACTGCCGCCTGTATGTTTTCAGTCCAAATGTGTCGAGGTGGGAAAGATTCCAACACAATCAAGCAAGCAAACAAAACCTGTTCGCAAATCCGAGCGAGTTTGCTGCATACAAATCTGTTGCTGTTTTATGCTTTGACTCCCGGGGATGGTTAAACAGGACCCCGCGGTATGCGTTGTAAACCCAAATGAGGCTTACAAATTCTTAACTTTAATACAAAGTGTTGAAATGTGTGCAATAAATGACAAAGCGATTCTAAATGGAAATGCTTTGAAGACAAAATAAAAGTATCCGTCTGTTACATGACCAGCTGCAAGAGGACACTCGTCCCGTGTTATTTCAAGCGACTGATCCCCGTAGCTAATACCCATGATGGAGCACTTTTTTTTTGTGCCTTTTCGGATCCCATTGATGAAGGCGGTGCCGCTTTCACAAGACTGTGACTGGTCGAGTGTAACGCCGATGAAGACTTCAGCCCGCTCGGCTGTGCCGCATGATGGCACTTTGACCCTTATCCTCCCAGGACCTCTCTACCCAACAGCTGTATCTATTTTCTTGCCACTGTGATGTCTACCTCACTTCCTGCATCACATCCTTTTACAAACTACAACAATAAATATGCTAATTTACTATTGACAGTACCAAAACTGAGGTAAAAATACTTGTTAAGAGTGAGTAGGTGTACCTAATGATGTGGCCAGACAGCTTCATCTCCCCGTAAAAAGATGCTCCGTGTCAATCATGCGGAGCATTTTAAGTACCGTCTTGATGATCAAACTACAACAATAAATATGCTAATTTACTATTGACAGTACCAAAACTGAGGTAAAAATACTTGTTAACTCTTTGACTGCCAAAAATGTTAAATAACGTTTAGTAAAATCCTATGGAGGAGTGCCAAAGACGTTAAAAGACGTTTGTTTTAAAACAGAGGTGAAACTAACCATTTTCTATTGTTGATTACTGAAGAACGGAATAAGGTAGAAACAAACTTTTTTTTCTGATGAAAGATGAGAGTCCAATCTTTCATTTGGTAGTATGTGTGTTTCCATAGTCCAAACACATAATTTTCTGTGGACCTTGAAAGATCAGTCTAAAATGCTTAAATCGGCTGGCACCCACGGCATCACTTTTCTGAAAACGTCTGGCAGTCAAAGAGTTAAGAGTGAGTAGGTGTACCTAATGTTGTGGCCAGATAGCTTCATCTTCCCGTAAGATGCTCCCGTGTCAATCATGCGGGGCATTTTAAGTACCGTCTTGATGATCAAACTACAACAATAAATATGCAAATTTACTATTGACAGTAGCAAAACTGAGGTAAAAATACTTGTTAAGAGTGAGTAGGTGTACCTAATGTTGCGGCCAGATAGCTTCATCTATCCGTAAGATGCTCCCGTGCCAATCATGCGGAGAATTTTAAGTACCGTCTTGATGATCAAACTACAACAATAAATATGCTAATTTACTATTGACAGTACCAAAACTGAGGTAAAAATACTTGTTAAGAGTGAGTAGGTGTACCTAATGTTGTGGCCAGATAGCTTCATCTACCCGTTAGATGCTCTGTGTAAATCATGCGGGGCATTCTAAGTACCATCTGATGATCAAACTGCTATGCAGAATAAAAATCTTATGAAAACATGCCGACACGCACATATCAAGCTCCATGAATCCATCCGCCGCATCAGTGCATTAACAACATTCACGCTAACACGAGTGTATTTCTCCCCTTGTAAATGGTAATCGAGGAACTCCTAAAGGGAGATGGAGGGGCGAATAAATGGAGGATTTTCAGCTTGTTAAATGGGGCATTAGAGGGCTTGTGACTGGGAGTTGTAGGCTATAAAAGCCAACAGTTCGGCTGCACTCATGTTTTAGTGCGTTGGCTCACGGCTTGACAGCTTTGCTGTTTGGGTGTCGTTGAGGACCGGGCCTTGGGGCATGCTTTACGCTGCTCATTTGGCACACGGGGGAACTTGCAGGGCCCACCGGAGGCTGATTTAAGAGCAAACTAAGGAGAGTGACTCCCATGTGCCAGTCTGCCGTCGCGACGGTCTCTTGGTTTATCTTGTTCTTTCGTGCATTTGTTTTCTTGGAAACATTGTATTTTTTTGTGCTCGATGAAGAGCCAACAAGCAAGATGCATCATTTGGATTCATAGGTACCGTTCATGCAAGCACACGTTTTCACAATTAGACCTGGAGATCCCCACAAATCTTTTATTCATCAAATGAAAACAAAAGCTACAAATTCACTATACAAACACCAATGATGGTCATGTCATGCAATTACACAATAGAAACTATTTCATGTAGCTTTTTTTTTCTTTTCTAATTTCTTACAATTTTAGGGCTATTTAATAATTTCTGTTTGGTATCCCTCATGTCTGTTTTCCTTATAGAACACCATAAATAGCACAATTCTTTTTTTTTTTTAGAGTGTAGAACACCATAAATAGCACACTCTAAAAAGAGTGAGATACATTTTAGATTACAAATTGAATTATATATATATATATATATATATATATATATATATATATATATATACAATTTAATGAACTACCAATTAATTAAACTTAGTATATTCACTTTGGATTAACTTAATTCAGTTGTGTGTTAGCAATTGAACTGATTTTTTTTAAGTTGGTCAACAATTAATTTTGTAGTCCTACATTGATTCAACAATTCACTTTTTAGAGTGCACCCTGAAAAGAAAACGAGCACCGAAGCTATGCAAAAGCCTGCACAACCACAACATGTGTCAGGTGTTATATTTTAAATTTCTTAGGAAATCGCCCATGTTCTCCATGCGCTATATCATTTTTATGAACGCAATCAGCGCCAAACGAGCCTTGAACTAATTCAGCTAATAAATCAGGGCACCGCATTAAGAAATAACATCAATCAATCGTATCAACTCGTGGTCTTAAAGAGACGCATCTGTGAGCAGCGGTCTCCGAGCAACCGTGCGGAATCTTCGGAGAATCCGCGCAAGTCATTCTAAGAATCCGAGGACCGTCATGGTGGACCGACGAACGGCACCCTGGGCTGCTTTTGCTAATGGACAAAAATGTCAGCGGGCAACACATCACAGGCGGTGGTGTGGACATTCACAAAGAACATCGACATGCCTGAGTTTGATTTGTGTGATCCGCGGCGTTACCCAGGGACAATAAACATTTTTTCCTTCCAACGTCACCTGTGTAAATAAAGATGCTGACAAGCGATGTTGTTTCAACAAATGTTTTAAATCTGGATGACATTTTCTGGTTCAGATTGACTGAAAAAGAAAAACTGGTTTGGAAAGCTGCTGTAAATAACAAAAATGTGTTTAACATTTCAGGTTGTGATGTGTTACTTGCACACTTAATTGTTTAATTTTCTTCCTTGTGACTTCTGAAGTCGCCTTTTGACCCCCAGCGCAGAGAATCAGAGTCAAGCCAGCCAGGCAGGCATTGAGAGTCATCAGAGCTTAGAAGACACAAGCGGAAAAGACATTTCCTCTCTGAAACGATACAGTCATCTGTCATAATAGCTGTCACTATGATATGGTTCAAGAGTTCCCATTTCCCATCTGCTTGGTTTAGTCATCGAGTGCACACATGCACTCGCACACACAAACAGCCTGATAGCACCTATGTGTTAAAAAAACACACAAAAAAAACACTAATCTGTTGTCTGTAATCTGTAATATTAAGGATGTTTGCTATCACTTATTTTCAGTTCGCGTACTCAACTCTTGCCTAGTCACTGACACCGATACCAAGTACCGACACTACTAGCACTTTTGATACATAACACTTTCAAATTATTATTTTTTTCCTAAAATTGCATGAAATTAATGGCAATTTTCTATTATTCTAATTTCTAGTTCCTGATCAAAAAACAGCCAAAAGACCTGATACCGACCTGATATCGGCCCTTGCCCATTGGTATGTAAGATACAAAAATAAGTCCCACTAACCTTTAACAATAATACCTTTCAAACAGTGTCAATTAAAAATGATTAGCAGAATTTTTTTTAAAAACTTTTATCTCATTAGATCTTATCAAAAGGTTTGAATATGATGCATGAGTGTTTTTAAACAAGTACCAAAAGGCAAACTAATGCAATATTTTTCTAGGTTTGTCATTTAAAAACAGAAGTGAGTTGCCATATACATCAGACGAAGAGATGCTTAAACAATAAACACCCCAAAAAAATGCCATAGAAAAATGCCAATGACGATCAGAAGGGATGAGCGAGTACCGATACCAGGTATCAGTACTGGACCGATACGTGGCCTTATATCAAGGAATTGGTACCCGTGACATCGGCAGCCCTTTTGTGGCTGTTTTACGATCAGGAACGAGACAATAGAAGAATAGACAGAATAAATTAAAGAAGAAGAGGAACATAAAAATGTCTTTAATTTCATGCAATTTTATTAAAAAATGCTACATTGGGCTGTATAGTGTTATCAGAACTTGGGCATCAGTGACGACTTAAGAGATGATAACTCGTACTCATAGTTAGAGTGCTACAAGTTACCGCCTTTGGCTTTCTGACTGCTTTAGGTTGCATTTGTAATTTGCAAGGTCCTCAGAAGAAGGTGACGGACACTCCGCACACTTCAGTTGCAACGACACGACAAAAAAAGCCCCCGAGCAACCGCTGGCTGTGGTTTGACTCATTTTTTGGAGCATTTTCAGGCGCAGTGCCGAGCTATTAAGTTGATCGACGACATGCACGGCATGCGGTTGGCTCCGGACGAGAGCCCAAGGATGTTCTGCGGCATCCTGGACAACGTCAACAAAGCCATCGAGGCAAGATTCAAGAACTCAGGGGAAGTTGATTTTGAGTTTGAACGAGCTATAAAGTCTATATCGATGATGCAAAATGTCATGGCCGCTCCTTTGTTTTTTGTCAGGCCAAGGCCAGTCATTGGATTTTATGTCACACAGATGGTGAAGGACAAATTACCTCTTCATTTTTCTACCTTATGGCTTGAACATGATGTTGGACAGACTGTTTCAGCTGAATGAAAACTGCTGAACTAAGTGGGGAGCGTTCCAAACAATATAACGCAACCTGAAAAGGAGGTTTCTTCCAAAAAAGACCAACAGACACAAAAAATATAAAATGACTGGCTCTCATATCAAAAGTGAATGAGAGGCTCATAAAAGTGCAAGCCAAGATAAAGAACTTACACAATATAAAATATTTTTTTTCTATCCTTTTCACATACACATCAACTTTCCATGAGATCTTATCACATCTATTATTAGTCTTGAGAGAGGAGTTTCCATTGTCCTCACTTGACGTAAGTCTGAAGGCAGCTGGAGACATTTTGAGACTTCACACATGGCGAAAGATTGCCATCTTGTATTGCAACCCCGAGTCGGCATTGCAATAAAATGTAAGATGTGAAATCAAACGGAAGTATATGGGGTCTGCAACCTGCAGCTTTGGAGCCACGTGTGGTTATTTAGTCCCTCTCCTGTAGCTCCCTGCGGGTATCTAAAAAATGAGTAGAATTTTTTTACATATTATAAATGAAGTAATGATTTAGATTTAAAAAAAAAACTTAAATATTTAAAAAAATGAAGTCAACATTTTTAAGTTGTCAGAAAAAGAGAGATGAAAGATTGATGGAAACGTTTTTTAAAATGACCTAAAAATGCCAAAAAGAAGAATAAAAGCAGAAAATTGGCATAAAATGTCCATGAAATTGCCAAAAATGTCAAATAATTGAATTTAAAAAAGGCTGAAAAGAAAAGGTTCAAAAATGTCCTAAAATAAAAGAAGAAAGGCAAAAAATTAGCATAAAATGTCATTGGAATTGCAAAAAAAAAGGTCAGCAAATTATTTTTTTAAAAAGGCAGAAAAGAAAACATTCAAAAAGCAAGCATAAAATATATAAAAACAAAAAAAGAAATTCAGAAAATTACCACAAAATGTCCACAACATTGCCAAAAAGTCAGATTTCTTTTTTAAGTCAGAAAAGACATAAAAAAAAGTAGTTACCTGTAAAATGGCAAAAAACAAAAGAAGAAATCCAGAAAACTACCATAAAATGTCCATAAAATTGGCAAAAATGCCAGAAATTTCATAACACAAAATGTGAAATTGCCATAAAATGTCCAAAAAATTAAGAGACAGAAAATGACCATAATATGTCCATAAAGTTGCCCCCAAAAATTAATTTGACAAAAAGGCAGAAAATTCTTAAAATATATCAAAAACAATGTCTGAAAAATTACAACAACTAAAAAATCCCTAAAAAACAAAGAGAAAGATGGAAGAAAATGAATGTCTACGTATTGGATGCTCCTATTTTTGTATTTTGGTGCCGCTCTAATTAGCTCTTGGGCCCTCAGTACAGTATATTAGCCTAACACACTGTTTCCTTCATCACAATCTTTAAATGTTTTGTGACTACAGACAAAATTTCTGTTATTTATTTGACAGTAAAGGTCGCTGACCCCTGGCCTATCTGGACAACAGTATCGGAACATGTAGTGAAAACAAATGGAGGATAAAAGTTTGGCGTACCCCTTTCGAAGCTATGACAGCAGCCACACTCTGAGTTTCCACCACTGAATTTCATCATGCAACTAGACAACGACCCAAAACACAAGACTTCTTCTGGGGGGAAAAGTGGAAGGTCGTAGACTGGCCAAGTTGATAGGTAGACCTTAACCCAATAGAGAATGGATTTGACCTCCTAAAGAGGAGACTAAAGTGAGAAACCCCAGAAACAAATCAACTGAAAGAGGAAAAGCATTTCACTTTCCTTTCTTTTCTTTGGTCCTTCCTCTGGTCTCCTGGCGGCCTCGCGACTCTGGCTGGAAGTGTTCGGTTTAGGTGAACGGGATGGGATTTTTTAATAGGTTTTAGGTGAACTAATGAATACACACACACTCTCGCACGCACACACATACACATTCTCACCCACAAAAAAAAAAAAAAAAGCAATGATGATGACATGTCAAATCGGTAAAATTACCGAATGAACAATACTGAGCTCTCCAGAAAAAAAAACAAAAAAAAAGGAAAAGCATTTCAAATGAAGAATGCAACAGTCTGGTGAAGTAAGTGTGTCGCAGCCTTGATGCCTTTATTGCAAGTCATTGTTATGCCTGCAAATTTGAAATGCTATTCACTTTAAAGTAGTTTTCATAATGTCACATCTACTGTAGATGTAAATACCGATCACATTCCACCACTCTCCATGCACGCAACAATATTGACAGATGAGTGAACTGCACAGCGACCAGCTCGGAGCGCTTCTCTGTTGACAGTCACTTCATCAATGTTCACAAGACGGGCCTTTGTCTCCTTTTGTCTTAGTGACCATGTTAAATTAGCAGCGAACAGATGGGTGCTGTCTGCTTGCCAAGCTGTCCACGAGAACAATTTGTGCGTATTGAAGCCCGTCAGGATTTATTTGCGTGTTTATCTCCTTCCGTGTTGTCGTGTGCTTAATTAATTCCATCGATAGCGCAAGTGAAATTCTGCTTCTCGTCTTTGCCTGTCTAACTGTCCAGCTGTCAGGTGCGCACACGCTTGCGTGTGTGTTTGTGTGCACACGTCCGAGTGTTGTTGTCCTGCCAGCGAGCGGCAAAGTGGAGGGGAGGACAGCCGGGATATTGGCAAGGCCGGCGCGATCCGCGGGGGAGTCGAGGATGACGGAACGTGTGTGCGTGCATGTTTGGCAGAAAACGGTGTCCGACGCTATGTTGTTTCCAAGATCCCAATGTCCAAATTTAACACAAAAGTGTGTGTGTGTGTGTTCTTTGTCACACGTACGGTTTATCTTTGCGTGTTGCAAACCTGATCCGGGATGATGTCATACGCAGCTGCTGCCTGGCTGACGGACAGTTTCCGCACCACAACATGGGGCCCTATGGTCTGCCTGTCAGACCGACTGACGGCTGAATGACACCAATGAGAGCCAGCCGTCCCTCCGCCTTGGAGCCAGGCACTGAGTGACAGCCAGTAAGCAGCCAGAAAGGGCGTCCCTCAACCCGAAAGTAATGTCTTTTAACTTTTGCGCTCGGCTTTTTTCTTCCTGTCAGCCCTTTCTTCTTCTGTCTCTCTTTGGCTCTCGGTCATCTTCTCACCCTTTTTTCCAGGCTTTTTTTTTTTCCGCTCAGTGAGGGTCTCTTGGGTTTGCTTTTTAGTGCCAACGTGGAGTTTAGATTTTCGTTAGTTTCTCAGTAGATATTAGGTAAACATGCTAAGCTTTGTAGGGAATCATGGACGATCTGGGTAAAATGTGAATGCAAGCTTTTTAGTAGGGATGTTCAATCCCACTTTTTTATGCCAGTACGAGTATTCAACTCTTGAGTAGTTACTGATATTAATACCACTAGTACTTGTGATATAAAAAAAATTCTAACAAAACAATGAGAGATAACTTTAAAGAAACACCTATATATCCCAATACTGTTCAGCATTTTCTCTTAAAATTGCATAACATTAATAGCAATTTTCTATTCAAATGTCTATTTTTTAGTTCTATCGTTACCTTAAAATAAGTCCGGGTATTGGCCCGATACTGATACCTGTCACTTTAGAAACAGTTGGGTCATAAATAACCCAAATTGAGTCAAGAATGGACCGACCCAACTTTTTGAGTTATTTAACCCCCAAAAAGGTTGAGTTTTAGAGTTATTTAATCCAAAAAGTTGGGTCAGATGAATAACTGACAAAACAACCCAATAATTGGTTAATATAAATGGGTTAATAATTTAATTTGACCCATCTTTTCAATAAATTAATCAACCCAGTTTGTAGTTGGTTGCTTTGTGGGTAATTAATTTGACCCACCTTTTTGGGTTGATTAAATAACCCAACTGAATTGTTTTAAAAATGAGCCAACCCAACTTTTTGAGTTATTAAACCCAAAAAGTTGGGTCGAATGAAATTAATAACCCACAAAGTGACCGGCTTTTTGGGGTTGTTTGTGCGTTATTCATTTCACCCAACCTTTTGGGTAAACTGATTTACCCAATTGAATTGCGTCAAAAATGATTCAAACCAACTTTTTGAGCTATTAAACCCAAATGGTTGGGTCAAATTAAATTAATAACCTACAAAGCAACCCATTGTTGGTGTTTTTTGGCTTGTTTGTGTTTTTTTTTTAATTTAAGAACTTTTTGGGTTAATTGAATAACCCAAATTTATTTGACTCAATTTGGGTTATTTTTGACCCAACTGTTTTTAAGAGTGTTGGAACTCAGCCATCCTGAATTATCATGTGGCAAGTATAGAACTCATTGGGGCAGGTGGAATGCAACATATCAGCACGTAATCATCTGGAGCGGTTCAGAATCAATATTTATCTCAAACCATGACAAAAACAACAGAACAGAACAACAGAAATGCGGAATATTCAATGTATGGCAGATCTCTGCAGATGTGTTTTGCTAGTTGAACATCCAATCAAGTCAAGTCAATCAAAGGAAGAAAAACTGCTGACGTCTTCAAGCTCGAGCGAGCTAACTCCTCTGAAGCAAATTTGTTATCTGACTGGACCGCTAATATAGTTTACAAAATGTAGGCAGGTGGGTAGGTAGGCAGAACGAGTTGCGAGGTAGGATGGAATTTAGGACGGCTGGTCAATCAGGACGGATACTTCTTTTTGCCAACACTTCTAAATGGTCTTTGCTCCAGCAGTCCAAATGCATTGCTGACAGACCCATTGGGACAGTTGGATCAAGCAACTGTTCTCCAGCCGTCGCTCCGTGCCCGGTTTCCCGTACACGCGGCCCACCCAAGTGCCTTTCAGCCTGGCACGCTGCCCCGAGGCCCACACATCCAAGTGACCCTGTAACCGCAGACCCCCAGAATTCTTTCCACCCACTGACCCCTAACCTCTTCACCCACTGTCCCACGATCCCTTCTGCGTTTTTTTTTTTTTTTTGCAACCGTCACTTCGTGAATTGGCTTTGCGAAGCTGGAGTAAATGTTTCCTACATTGTTATTTATTTTTGATGCGTAGGCTTGAGTGAGTGAAGCTTTAATGAGACAGGATAGCGAGTGTGACAATGAAAGAAAACCTGGATACTCTTGTCCCTTTTTACCCAACACTTCTAGCAAACCTTTTTATCTCACTATGTTTCTGTCTCATTTGTCCATCATGTCCTTTTCAATCCATCTTCATCTAAGTGGCGTCACACTCGCTCAGTCAGTCAATCTCCATCTCATCCGACGCTGATGTCCAAGTCTCTCGCTGTCTGCTGTCTGTCTCCTCCTTTGTTGTGTAGCTCTGTGTGCCTTTCCTTTTTGCCTTGTGAGAAACTCTTAAGGGCCTTTGTTGTGAGCTCGAGTCCCTTCCATGGTGACCATTGCTGACTGACAGCCCTTAAAGGGGTCTCTTCATTGCGGGGGCCACGGAAGGCATGAAGGAATGCATGTGTATGCATTGGCTGGGGGTGCAACTTGGTCAAGCGCAGATATTTATCTGTTATACACTGGACACAACATTTGGTACACCTGCACATTCACTCCAAAAACGGATTCCAAGCCCCTTCTTTGATTTGGCTTATTAAATCGCCATTTGATTTGCTGAGAAAAATCTATTAAATACTAAATGTTAGTACATTTAATTGCTGTAACATAATACTTTCAGCTTTAAAATTCATAAGCGCTAAACAAATGTTTTACTTGAAATGAACTGGACTGAATTTTACCATCAGAAAAGTCGGACAGTCAACTAGCTAGCTAGCTAGCTAGCTACATGAGTTTAGCGACCTTTGTTTTGAGTCCATGAAAGTAACCGAGAAAGTGTTACATCACAGCAATCAAACATACATATATTTAGAATTTAATAAATACTTTTCATCAAATCAAACAGCAATTTAATGTGTCATCTCAAAGAAGGGCTTGGATCAATTTGTAGCAAGCTAGCTAGCTAGCGAGCTAGATATACGGCGGAGGGGGGGGAATGAAGTTTGACGTGAAGTGTCTGTGGTTACACTCTATACTACTACTATTATGGACGACCGTTTTTCATGCCCTGAAATAAATTGTTCCCGAGAGAATAATTTGCTTATTGTTGCAGTTTTCATTGATATAGAACTGCAATGAATCATGATTGCCAAATATTTGTAATATAAATAAAGTGGAGCGGGCTGAGTGTTTGATACATGTCTCATACTGGATCTCATTAGGATTTGAACACGCTCTGGTGAAAAATTCCCTGCGAATATTCATCAAACGTGGTGAAAATGTTTGTCCAACCATGTGTACAAGGCAGAGAGAGCGCCTGTATTCGTGCCAGTTTGTACACACTAATGCGTGTGAGTGGTTTTCCGCTCACATGTGTTCGTCCTCTCATGTATAGCCTTCATTTTTCTTCTTGAAGGGTTACCGTGATGTTTATCTCGGTGACAAGGACAAATAAACCCGGGCAGAGTCAATCTTAGCTGGGCAATCAGCGCTAAAGCCTTCCACAAATCTGCGAGACTATTTATTTATCCTGCGCGCTTCCTTTGAACCCTCCCAAACCCAGACGCACACAGATACATACGCAGAGATGAGGCCGTCTGTTCGCCTTACAGTTTCAGTTTGCTGGCCGACTCGCTCAAGCAGAAGGAAGCTTTTATTCCAACGTTTTCAAGTAATGACTTCAAGCTTGACAATGGACAAAACAGCCGACTTTGCTCTACACTTTTATCTATATTTTAACTCAACGCAAAACAGACCTAATCATTCTTTGTCAGCTATTACAGCCAAAAAATCTGAGCTAGGATTTAAATCACAACGATAAGATCAAGTGCTATTTGCAATGGAAAACAGAATTGAGGACAAGAGGCGGGTGTGGGGGGGGGGGGGGGTGGTCATGGGTTGACCTTTTGACTGACAGAAACGTCACAATTTGACGGACAAACGCGACGGAGCCGAGAGGCTCGGGAATGTCGACTTGAATTTAGCCTGCTTCGTTTTCCACCTTCCTCCGAGTCTGTGCAATGTCATAAAAGACGGAAATTTGTATGTGAATACCTCGCATCAACCCAAGTCAAACATCAACTCGCTGGCAGTCCGAAACTCAAAGCCGTACAATAACACACGCCAGAGACATTCCATAGCACCCATAGAGAGTGTCTGAACTATTGCGAAAACATACAGCGTTCTGGCAAAAAGATGGAATATACGTGAGCTCAGCATTTTACGTTTCAAAAAACATTACTGTTGAAATTCATCCTCAATTGGGGAAAACAACATTACCACATGCGCTCCTGTCAAAAACAAAGCTGATTGATTTATAGTAAATGGCTGACAATCACAGCGGTCAAACATGTCAGAGGAAAAGCAACAAGAAAAGCAGATTTGTGGTCATTCATTTCAGTTTTCCGCTCGTTCGACGCCAAAAAAACTAATGGAACAAAGGCGGCGTGTGATGTTTATTTTTAGCTCGCTTTCTTGATGTCAGGGGGAAACCGTTTTTGAGATGATCCAGCCCGACGCCTCGGACAGAGATTTAGTGACCAATTGTCATGTTTTGGTTAACATGTGACAGTCTCGCTGCGCCATCTCCCAGCAGCTATCGATCTCCAAGGCATTCTAATTACCCATAATTGCGGCAAATTGGATTTAATTGCCTCTGATTGGCTGTAATTGGGGGCGGTGGACTAATCTGATTCAAGATCAGAGGAGCGGGAGTCCTGTGTGGTTTCAAAGTGGCTATTCCCTCGCCCCCCGCCCCCGCCGCTGACCCGAGATGTACACGTCGAACAGTGATAGGTGACTGCTGACGGTCATTTCCATTTGATGGAACTATAAAACAAAAAAATGGTCTGTTCACATTGTGAAGAATTCGAAATCAGACTCTGGTCAAATAAAGTTCTGACTGTCCTGAAGAGTGATGGCAAGTAGGCAGTAATGTAATACAACATGAATCACGTTTTCTTGCCCGGACCTTCTGAATTCCTAATTGTGCATGAAGCTGTGCAGAAGTCGTGCTAAATTATAACATCCCTGACAGAAAGGGAAAAGTGACTCCGCTCGCATTTCGATTCGCTCTGACGAGGGACTTGAAAAGAAGGAAGGGAATTATTTGTATTGGCCGGAAAAATCTTTCCCGCCTTTTTTTTTTTCCTTTCTTTCTGACTCACTCGTCTTTTGTTCTTGATTTTGGTCTACCGGGTTGCTTGCGGGGCAGATGGAAGCGATTATAGCGCAATAATAAACCATGGGGAGGAAAACCATGGGAGTAGACGGCGGGATGACAGAGGAGGTGGAGGAGGAGGAGAAGGCCAGATTTGCTGAGTGCTCACGGGCCAGCACACGTGTCTATCAGACCCGCCGATCAGCGCCTGTGCTCATTTCCATCACCTTGAGGACTGAGACCTACATCAGACCGGCAGGCGGACAAACTGACACTCTTCACCTGAGACAAATTATTACAGCCCAAAAACTCAGTGTCTACAATCGAATGATAGATTCTTGCTAATGTGATTCTGCAAAAAGCTTTTCATTTTTTGAAAATATGGCTGACTAAAACCAAATTGTATGAAAACTGAAGCAATATTTCCCATTGGAAATCATGTGAATCCAATAGATCCGTTTAGGGGTGTCAGACGGGTACAAGTTTTAATCGCAATTGATCGCATGACTTCAATAATTAACTCACGATTAATCTCACATTTTATATCTGTTCTAAATACACAATGAAATGTACAATAAAATATCTTTTTTTCTAAGTTTTCATACTCTTGTTAACGTATACGTAGAAAATAAATGTTAAACTAATAGAAATATGGCTGCATCTTTTAGTCATTGATACTGAAATTTCCTAATAATTAATACAATTTAGTTAAAATAAAAAAAATGTACTGTACCGTAAAAATCAAGTGAGATATTGCTTTGTGTTGAGGTCATTTTTCTGCCACTAGATGCCATCATTTCATTTGTAAGACGTTGGTGATAGCTCAGTGCATTTTTCTTTTCATATTAAGAGCTATCTAATCTTTAACATGAAGTAACTTGTGAAATTCTGTACATTTTTAAAATTGTAAAATACAATTTGACACCATTCTCCACAAATATATTCATTATTATTATTACATTTATCACTGCTACATTTTGACGTGGATAGGCTTTCCAAGTAAGGGGCGGTCATTAATCGTGTTTTAAAAAAATTGTGACGTTGGCGTCAAAGGAACTTTAAATTAAATCAAAATTAACGCGCTAATTTTGACACCCCTAAGTTCCAGACACCAAAAATATTATCTATAAATTCATTTTATGGATTTCTTTTGTATATATATATATATATATATATATATATATATATATATATCTATATATATATATATTTTTTTTTATTTATTTTTTTTTACATTTTATGGATTATTTTATTTTTACAATGTGAAATATAAATGACAAATTAATTTAACATGCATTATCTTTATTGACGCTGTTTTTGTCCTTTACTCCGAGGTCTTCATTAAACTCATTAATGTTTCTTTGTCAGATTATATGAAAAATTTTCAACAAACAGCAAGACATATTCCACATTGCTTTTATCAACAGCTCAAGGCAATAAAGTATCAGTTCGCTCAGTAACTCTGACCAATCATTGATGTAACACATCCTGTCATAATTCAGGCTTCAAAATAAAAGCATGCCAGTATAATAACAGTTTCACCACGCTTATTTTGGCCAAATGGTGACTAACCATTTTGTAACCGGGTGACACTGCTAAATGAGACATAAGGGGGCTAAAGAAAGTGCAGTAAAACTGTGGTTTTATTTTGAAGGTCTGATTTTTGACAGGATGTGTTACGCTGGTGTTGCTGAGCAGACCGGGAGTGTTATTGGTTTGTGTTTTTGTGTCCCGTTTATGATCAGGAATGACAAATTTTAAATTAGGTTTTTAATATATATTTGAGGACGTGGGGGGGGGGGGGGTATATGCGTCAAAAGTACTAGTGATATCAGTATTTAGTATCGGTGACTACTCAAGAGTTTAGTTATCAGTCTATGGAAAAGTACCATGTGCTATTCAATTCCTTTTCCCTCCATTTTTTTTTTTTTTTACTTTCCAGGTGTCGCACACTCCTGTCGCGTTCTCGCGCCAGGCTCAGACAGTAGCGCTGACTTGTGCTGCCTCTCCTCAGTCACAGTGTGTTTAACATCTGCCCTGCAGGCCCGTTCCGCTGACTCCCTCTCAGCACCCAATGGAGCTTCCTGAAAGCTGCACCACCCCGCTAGCCCAATGGCCACAATGCAGGAAAAAAAAATAAAAAATCACTTCAAACCCAAAATCTCATTATGCTGCGCAACATCATAGGAGGGAAAACAACTGTTGATGGGAAATACGCTGCAGGTCTGATATGGCAAAGACACTAAGGGTGAATAATGTTATCAAACAGTGAAGAGTCTGTTGAAAACCGGGAGAAGTGACTGCAGCTCGAAGGGGGACAGAGGTTGAGTGGGTTAATATGGAGCGTGTGCTTTTTAGCATGAATGTCGGCATGTGTGTTCATCCGTCAGAGGCAGCTGGCCTGCGGACGGAGGAAAAGAGCCGTCATCCAAAGGCCGGCCGCCTCCGCGCAAGCTCCGCCTCCCTTCCCGCCCTCACTCTCTAACCTCTCACCCTTCACCCCAACAGCAGCATAATACGACTGTTGAGAATTCGGGGGATGCTTTCTGCCCACATCAGCATCTTCTCTGTCCTCCACATTGCCTTTGAATGCAGTGTGTGGCATGGGGGCGGCGGATCAACATGGTTGGGATACGCATATGGGACACATGCTGTATAGAGCCAGCTGTATAATGGCACAATTTTTCCCCCTCCCCATTCAAGAGTCAATGAAAAGCACAGACTAGGAAACATATGCGGGTGATTTATATTTAATGAAGATAAGAGCGTATGTTTTGGGGATTAATCTAATAGACGCAATCCAGATGTGGGAAGTATCATGGTTGCCATCTCATTATTATGTATGTAATATTTGGTTGTCAGCCGAAACAACCAAGAAGCAAGACAAGCGAGGTAAACATTTTGAGAACACTTAAAGGCCATTTCAGTGGCGATAATCAGTGAGTGCTAAAATATGCTTGAAAAAAATGCTAGTAAATATGATGTGACATTCAAGCATGCAAGAGTATATTTAAAGCTATTCCCTGCAGCCATGTTCAAAAATGGCACAAAATGCGATCTGTCAGTGAACAGAACGGACATTAATTGTCCATGAAGGGACAAATTTCCCCTTGAAGGCATTCTTGGGCAGCGCAAGTTTTCCAGCTTATTCTCTGGAGACTTTGGTGGATTTCATTAGATACACTAGTGCATGCTACTCGACAAGTTTTGCTTGTTTTATTAATTGATTTTATGTCCACTTTGAATGTATTACAAAAGAGCTTGAGCAGATGTCAGCCATGTTTTGTAGTGCTTTTGGGGTTTATGCATGTATCACTAGCCACATTTGCTTCGTTGATAAATTTAAGATTATTAAGATTCTGATCACATTGATTATGTAATGGCTGCAAAATCCGTTTTTTTTTACTCTTCATTGAGTACAGTATAGCAAGCAGCAAGTAGCATATTGTGCACTGTTGAATTAGTGTTCATTTTGTTAACGAAAAGTAAACAAAAATACTTTCGTCCACACACATTTTTCACCAGACAAAAATTAGGCTAGACTCGACTAAAACCCTCATTCATAAACTATACTATATCACTTAATAAAAACTGGACTAAAATATATATGGACATTTTAGCTCATGAACAAAGACGAGACAAAAATTATATGATTTTTGTAAAATCCTGTCTCTGCTAATCTGTCATGTGACACACACTCGTTTAAATCTGCAGCTAGCGAGTGTAACTTGCAACCAACGGGACAGACAGGAGGTGGATTCATGGTGAAAGGTAAAAAAAAGAAAAAGAAGATAACATAACATTAATCCACCGGCCATAACGCTCCAACAATAACATTAATGCTAACTAATGCTGGCTAACTTACTAGCTTGTAGCATGGCACCATAGTAGCCACTTGCTAATATACTGTAATTGTGTGTAATGTCATCAAAAACATGAGCTAAATTTTTACGTGAAATAATTTTAGATCTAGACTTATCTGATGGCAAAAAAATATACGGGCGGAAAAGAATTGTCCTGACTTAAACTAGACTAAAACAGTTTTTGTTGACTAAAACAAGGGGAACAAAATGGTGTTTTCTTGGATTAAAAGAATGAGCAAAATGCTAGATTTACAGTCAGGTGAAAGTTGACTAAATAAAGACGGGATGAGGTTGACTAACTATGATAAAAACTAACAAGTGTGATTGAAACTGGACTAAAACTGAGACTAAATTTTCAAATTTATTGATTAATTAATTAATAATAAAATTAAAAAAAACACTATCTTGAACTATGTCAATCCACACATTGTGAAAATAAAGCAAAAATGGTTTCCAGATAGAAAAATTGTTAAGTATATAAAAAGAGGCTTCAAAATGATTACAAAAAAATAATAAAATAAAACCATTCTCTCTGCTCTGTCCATGCAAATGTGCAGGATTCCAACACAGTTGGATGCACCTTCCCCCAGACTACTGGACAAAGTTTGATGAACAAGACCCAAAGAATCCCCTGGGGTGCATTTAAGACTACACCAGAGTATCAGACTGAAGCAGATGTCCCCCACCCCCACCCTTCCTGATCTGCTTCCTCTCCCTGGGGTTATTGCAGTCATCAGGGTATAACATAGCTATGTTTTTCCGGTCATTTTGCAACATGGTGTTTATTAAAAACACAATATGGCTGCCTTTTTCCCATCCTTTTACATTCTCATGTTCCCCCCTTGCTGTCCACGCAGTGGTTTCCTTAACGCTGACATCACCGCGGTGGATGTGCGAGAGCTCAAGGTGCACTTAAAATGCCGTTTGTGTTCTTGTGTTGATCCAGACGGGAGACTATGTATATTTCTGTCACATCCATCAACAAGTTGCCAATCACCAAAGCTCAACACAAACACACACAAGTCCACACCTTCCATTTACGACAGGATCCAACAGTCAGTGGATTGGAGAAGGAGCAAGAATGGGAATTGTACTTTTCCTTTTCCTCAGATGAATAGATTAGCGATTGGCAGCGGGCAGGCCAGCTGCGCGATATCAGACAGGCACTTCCTCGGACAGAGGTTTCCTTCCGCCCCAACCAACGGGGGCCTCAGCTCTGATTAAAGCGCAAAGGGGTAGAAGGGACACCTGAACGAAACAGCGGCTAATTAGACAGTGGACGTGCACAAACAACACACACAATCAAGCCCATACGAAGCGAAAGTTAACATGTCCCCACAGGCTGACAGCGCTGGGAAAAAGCAAACACGTCATCCGCCAAAACATCCATCACACAAGCGAATAGCCTTTAATCAAGGTGGGTGCTTCTCCTGCCAAGTTACGTTCCGAGTAATGTTGAGTACGCGGCCGTTCAGCTGATCTTGATTTCCCGTTGCCAGCCGTTGCGGACGCCGCAAAAACACGTTTCTGACTCGACTATCCGCTTTCCAAAGAATTCTCAAGCTCTCCCGAGCGCTTGATCAGCAGCTCGTCTGATCGTGTGTTGCTTGTTTCACTGTCAAGGTTGAATAAAAACACATGTTGTTGAAACAATACATGATTAGAATTCCAAAACTTTGGAACAACACGAGCAACAGAACATGGGAAAATCTCGTTACGGCGGTTAAAGGTGCTTGTTACTTGAAGTGGACGAGCACAGCCTCAAAATGAGTGTCCACATTTTAAATTGTGTGAAAGCTCCTACTTTTTTTGACGTGCTTCTCCTTCCAGATAATTCACTCAATTCCCATCATTCCAATGTCAACATATTCCAAAAATTCACGCCATGGTGGCTTACATTTTTTCAATTCCAAAAATTCACAGTTTTCCCATAATTGAACATTTTCCATCTAAAAATTCCTCATTGATTGCAATTGAGGGCAAATTCCGCCCGATGCCTTATTTACAACTCAATTCCATTGGCACATTGAAAATAAAATATTCTGATCGGTCCCATTTAAAATTGTAATCATTCTGCTTGTTCAAGACACCTGATGAACAATTCTCAAAGTGCCAAAATTTTGCACATTCCAAAAATCTCCCCCCAAAATCCCATATTAGGACATATTGTTGTCGACATATTATTCACTCCTTCCTCAACATTACTTGAACGATTCAAACTATTCCAACTTCAACATGTGCAGATCAGTCAAGCTATCGCATTTGTTACTCCCATTTGCAAAATTCACAAAATTTTCTAAAGTTACAAATATTTACATATTCACCACCAGTTTCCACTAAAACCATCACAACCATTCCAACTTCAACATATTCATCTTATTCTTTGTCATTCTGTATCATTCCAAGTCATTCCATATCATTCCACATGCTTCAATGTTTTTAAGTCAGCTTTCACACGCAATTTCGCCAGAAATCGCAGATGTCGAGTTATTTTATGGAGTTGCTTTGTAGTCGTTACCAAGCAACCATGTGTTGATCTTTAAAGCTTGGACTTTTTTTTCTGTCTCTGAGGTATGCTACAAGATGAACACGGTTGTTCCAAAATTCCACTTTGGATCTGAACACAGTTATTTCTTCACACTATCCCAACTGTGGAGACTTCTTTAATTTACCCCTTACTTATAGCTCTTAATGGCGCCTTCCTGCCAACCATCTGGTGCACCTTCCCTACTCGTAACAAGCCACATCTGTGTTCATACACACATTAATACCGCCAAGAGTAAGTGATCCAAAAGTCTGTTGCTCAAAAATCAGGTGACATTGACTGATGTTTCCCCAGCATTAGATTGTATATTGAGTTTTCCAGCAGCTGATCACTTGAAGATGATATTTTTCTAACGGCAGAAGTTCACAGTGGGAAAGTGAAAGTCACTTCACTTTCCTTTCTTTTCTTTTCTTTGGTCCTTCCTCGGGTCTCCTGACGGCCTCACGACTCTGGCTGGAAGTGTTCGGTTTAGGTGAACGGTATGGAATTTTTTAAATAGGTTTTAGGTGAACTAATGAATACACACACACTCACACGCACGCACACACACACATACAAAATAAAATGAAAAAAAAAATATATATATATATAAATAAAAAAGAGAGAGCAATGATGATGACATGTCAAATCGGTAAAATTACCGAATGAACAATACTGAGCTCTCCAGAAAAAAAAAAAAAGTTCACAGTGGGGTAAACCGGAGGAGACGGGGCCACTCCAGACTTGTGGAAAATACAGCGGACTTTGTCGCAGCCGGCTCAAAGTGAAAAAGAGAACATAGAGCAGGTCTCTTTGGTCGCGAGCTGAGAGTCGAACCCTGGTTCCTTCT